>NW_022146379.1:564602-582591 GCF_002938485.1 Sitophilus oryzae | reverse complement strand
TGAAACACCCTGTATAGCATAATATAGCATAATAATATAGTTTAAACTGTATAGGGTAAGATTCGGTAAATACCATACGATCGAAAAAAAAACGATAAGGCTGGTAATGAAGATCGCTGATAATTTTTACGAGGTCAAGCCCTAAACGTGATTTCTTGACCCGGCGTACTCTTCTTTATTATTTAACGGCGCTTAGTGCCAATTGGTCTTAAGAAGGTTGTAATTTATTTTTGTAATTAAGTAAAAATTATTTTTAAATGGTATAGTAAAAATATTTTTTTGGAAATAGGTTTGGGTGTCTGAAAACGTTCTATCCTTTTTTAATCTTCCTATAATTAGTATTAATTTTGAGAATTTTTATGTGAATTTTTAGTAAATGACGTATAGAGGATGACCTTGCCAAAATTATTATCGATTGTCATTCTCCAGCCGTCTTTGCCATTTTTTTCGAGAATACTAGGTATTAAATGATAATCAATTTAATAACTGCCAAAGCCGAACTGATAGATGGTTGTTTTTCATTTTGATTAACGTCAAATTTTTTGCTCTTGTTAAAGTACCACATTTTCCGATAACTATTATCATCCTTTCAGTAGCATTGAACCAAATAAATTTTGTGCTTGTTTAACATTTTAAAACAGCAAAAATACTACGTTAATTATAATTAGAATTAATCAGTAACTATCAGTAACAATCTATCAAAGAATAAAAACTAAATTATATTACCATGGAAACGCGTTTCGATTTTTACGACTTGTTTTTTAGGACTGATTTTCGTAATTTTCTCTAAATCGGTTTGGAAATTTTATATTTAAGTATTAAATGGGACTAACCGTTTTAGAAGAAGCAAATATTTTTATGAGGAATGCATTTTTCTCAAAAGATCAATAATTATAAAAAGGTATTTCGTCTTGTAAAGACAATCCGGGGTCATATCATATATCGGGTGTCAACAAAATCATTGCATAGACGATTTCATTGCTTTTATTTTTCATGCTTTTATGAAATTTGGGTTTAATATACAGTTCAGCGATTTTCTCTCGTTCGTTTCCTATTAAAAAAACAATTGAATATGAATAATTGAATGCTATATTCATTACCTGTTAAAGAAACAGTTGAATAGGTACCACTTCCAGTTTAACAGGAAATGAGCCTATAAGGGAAGAATTTATACAACATTCTGTATCATCATCATCATAATCATTTTCAGCTTATTCAACCATTTCCAATTATGGTGTAGCCTCCCTTACATACTCTAATTGTAGTTGGATCCATTATTGTCGATTGTTGGCTATGAGAGCCCAAATTATCCCTGCTAATTCCCTAATATCATGGTTCCATCTCAGGTTTGGGCTTCTTCTAGGTCTCTTAATCCCTTAACATTCTGTATATTTATAGTTGTATTTACCTAAAGCTTACATAACTATAGTTAACATTTTCTTTTTGTGTTTTTACCGACACAAAAAGAAAATGTTAACTAGCCAAACCAAAACGATTTTGGTGTTACTCAGTATGAGCTTTTAAATGGGTAGGTGTATTGGTTTATATATTTTAATAATAATTGTATAAGTCAGGTGTAATTTAAATGTAAAAGCTTAATAATTCTTGAAATAATAACATTTGTATTGCCCTCCTGTTATCTTCAGATGGAAACGAAATGGCTCAAGAGATAAGATACCGTCATTGAAAGTGAGAGTCGAACGGTGGTAGTTGAAATATTTATAAGGTACCTATACCCATTTAAAACATGTAAGGCTCATTATTTACTTACCGATACTTTCCACTGTTACCAAATTTCCTGCATTTTCCTCTATCTCGTTTTCTAAAGGCTATTTTAGTTGTCTCGCCCACCAAGTTAATGACTTTCACTAAACCCATATATGACTTTTTGCATTAAAAATATGGTGCATGGATAAATCATGGTAATAAGTCAATCACTAATACGGTAGTAACTTTGATGGTGCATATCTGTTTTGACTTCAACTTTTTAGTTCATATCGTTTATATCGTGTAATACATATTAAATTAATGTTTGCTATTACCATTCGTCAATGTTGACGAAGTATACAATATGGTGTTATGCGTATACCTTTGAAGATTAAACCTTTGGCTATACAACAACAAAATAAAACACTAGTTTCCCACCATACAATAAAACATAATCAACAGGTGATTAAAAAACTTTTAATCATCTAAATCTAAGGCAACTCGCCGCCTTTATTTAGATCTGCTTAATTTTGTCTGAAATATTGTGCTTTCGATGACAGACATGGTGATATATCTCACAAAGTGATAAGTGTTTCACAAAGTGATATTTGTTAGTGATGCGTGAGACTGGTCCTGGTCTTGGTCTTAGTCTTTCACAAAAAGCAAGACCAAGACTAAGACTAGCTTTTGATCTGAAGAGCTAAGACTAAGACTGGACCTTGCAAGACTAAAACCAAGACTACTTATTAACTATAATACCAAGACCAAGAGGGTATTGGTATCAGGTCATGCATTTGCTCATCACTAGTTTGTTGGTGAGGCAAATTTCTGTAAAATAAACAGCCTTCGAGAAATTTCTATCCGTATTTTCCGAATCCAGTAAGTTTTTTCATAAGACAGACAGTTTATTTTGAAAATATTTTAAAATCAAAATAATCTTAGAACGTTTATATTAAACACGCATATCTAGAGATCTTTTTTTTTCATTTTGATATACTTCTTTCTGAAAAGTCCTTGTTTCTTGATTCCCGACGATTTTTCTCAATCTTATCTCGTAATAATAGCACAGACGAAAACAAGGGATACGAGACTTGGTGCAGTATAATTGAACTGCCGTAACAATGGTTACGATGCGTAGTACCGTTAAAAATGCGCTACCTTAAAATTACCGGATGAAATGTTCTGATCGAGAAAATTTTGCATTACTCGGCGTTTTGCTGGATGTTATGTATGTCGAGATTGAAGGTAAGTACATACGTGCCTTATTATCACTACCTATTTGGTCCATTTTATAAACTATTATAGTATCGTATGATCGAATAAAAACGGCGTCCAGTTGGCTTGAAAATGACGATCGATGACATTTCCCATATAAATTTACATATAAAATGACAGCGATCTTCATTTCATAGCCATCGCTGACGCCGTTTTTATTCGATCATACGGTACTATATACCTAATAATGGTTTACTTTTTTTTTTTTAAATACGTACGTGCTCTATAGTAAAGTGTAATGTCCAAAAACAATTAAAACAATAGTTAATATGTGTTATTGTGTTGTCCAGTTTTAACAAATTTTAACTCTGTAAGAATCTACGTTCAAGAGGCTTGAAAAAGGCATATACTGTCGAAACGTCGTCATAAAATAAAAAAATAATGAACAAAATCTAGAAACATCTTTGCAACCCCAACGACCTAAAGCCAAGAGTGAAAACAAAAAAGTATACAGGTCAAAGAAACGAAACAAAAAATAATGGTTTACTATACCGATCTATTTTTTATCTTTATCTATAAAATGTTAATAAATATTTAATAGTTAATTCCACTCTTCTGTTGTGTATAAATATAAAAAGACCTTGCACACTCCTCATCTAGTTTCATCAAAAATAAGCAAATTATCGTCATGACGAGGTTTCCGCGAGTTTTCGCTGTGAAAAATCGAGCTTAAATCGTTTTCCCGTCAACTTAATTTCGCACTCAATCGCGCGTGTTTAATTTCCAGCGGTTTCTGCGTTGTCTCGTAATCGGGGCCAGGGATGGGTAAATATCAGAACTTCTTTACATTACATTTCGTCACATTGCTACAAAACTACAAATAACTTATTAAGTACAATTTTTTTCACACAGCATTTAGATACAAATTAAAAAAAAGTTTGTTATTTTAACACTCTTTACAATATATTCAAACTTTAAAAGCTAAAAAAATGCCTAAAACGTATTTTAGGCATTTTTGACAACAGAAATATAACTTGCATAAGAAACTCATAGAAATTAAAAACAAATATATTTTATGATTTTCCCGTATTATTGAAAGTACAAACTAAAATGTGAGGTTAAAGTACCTAATAAACATAAATTATTTTCAACAAAACTGCAAACTTGGAATGTACATAACTTTTTCAAATACGGTTCATGCTAACATAGGATCTGCAGTTGACGCACATGGATCGTGCATTTTTGATTCATGAGATTTTGGTTTTTGGTCATTTCCCCATTGACATGTACAACATTTCTTTCATTTCTGGTATTGATTATTCAATTTTCTCTTTTCTATAAGTTAGATATTCATAATTGGAGTTATGGTTACTCTTTGGAGAAAAATCAATGTCTCTTTAATTTCATGAAATCACTCAATTAATGTTTCCTCAAAATTAGCGTCTCCGTGATGCGGGATGCACACTTTTTGGACTACCCACCATCCTAATAATAAAACATTCTTGGGGTGGTGGTTCAACACAGATCCCAATGAAACTTTACCCCTCACTGGTAGGAACAATACTTGATAAAACAAGTACGCCTTTATCAGTTGCATATGGGTACTCTAACTTAAAGGTAAACGGCGCACAGTGGTCATTTTATCTCTTCTAGGTGGACATAAATGTTCTTATTAAATTCCGACAAAGTTATTATTGCATATTAATAGTAAGTATTAGTGAATTCAAATAGTGGCCAATTAAGCACAAATCTAACAGTATTATCAGAAAACAATAAAAAAATATCCCCAATATACAGGGTGTTTTTTAATATTACCACAAAATTCAGCGACGTGTTCCTTAGACGAAATGAAGCAAAAAAGTTCCTATGAACATAGGTCCGGAAATGCATCGTTTCTTAGATACAGGGTGTTGAAAGTAAAAATATCATATTTGTATATGATTGAAAAAAGGGTACGCCACTGTTTTTTTAGAACATAGATTATTTTCATAATCTGTGACCAGTTTCTAACAAAAACGGCTTTTTGACATTTTTCTGTCCGACGAACGGTTTTTGCGTGAGAAAATAAAATAAAATTATCTATAATACATTCCTAAACATGCCTAGCATATATAGGACATGTAGATAGGGTTATTTTATTTTTTACGCAAAAACCTTTTGTCGAACAGAAAATTGTCGAGAGGCCGTTTTTGTTAGAAACTAGTCGGAGTTTCCCATTTTTCACTAATTTTATACGAAAATTTTCGAATTTTATTTAGCACCGATAACTCTTCTTTCTCAGATAGATCATCTACACCAACAACCTCAAGTAGCCAATTAAAAACTGCATATACCTTTGGATTTTTTCGGGTTCTTGGCACCAAACTTCAAAAAGTGTTCTACGGGTGACCGAACATTTCGCTGAGAACAAAAAATATTGATAAAACTTGCAAATATATATGCAAAAGAAGAATATATCACAATTAACAACCCTAAGTATAAAGCCAGAATCAAAGCGGAAATCCGCGGGAATCGATTTATATAGCTTTTTGAATTTGAAAGAAGAATAAAAATAAATATTTTTGCACGGGCCACAAAACAATTATCTATATTATTAAGACCTTTCAAGTTTGAATGTGTTATATTTTTAATTAGTAGTACATACCTTGATCTACACCTTCCATGTTTTAAATTTTTTGAAATCTTTTGAACTAGCGAACACAAGTCAATAAAATTCACTTTATTACTGCGCGGATTTGCAAAAAGCAGTCCATACCTGTTTTAAATTGCTCGATACGATATTTTTTTTTATCAAACATCAACTAATATAGCATTTCTGTTTGTGCATATTTTCTTAGTATGAGTTCTTATCTTTACAATATACATAAACAAATGTAAATTAGTACACCTAAGGAACCCGGATTTTTATCCACCTAGATTCCAAAAATGACTATTCAGTGGCGCAGCGAGGACTAAAAGGTTAAACGTCAAAAATTTTACAGAAGTTTAAATAGTGCTTGAGGTTTACTAGACACCACCACGCCAGTTGAGGGTTAAGTATACTAGAGCCATAAGGGAGGCTAAATTGCCAGAAGTTCTGCATGAAGATTGGTATTGAAATTATGAAGTTTAAGTCCTCTTTTATAGTTACCATGAACAAGTGCAAAAATTCATCTATTATCTGTGACTGACCTACCTGTATAAATTATTCGGTTCTAGGAAAATTCCGGTTTTACACAGGTTAGTCTCCGATATCAGTCGTACAAAAGTTGTTGTCGTCTCGGCGCACTCAATGATAAGGTGTTCGGGTGTTTCCCACTTTCTCTAAAGAATCTGCATTCGCCGTTGCTTCTTAGCTTCAATCTATTGAGGTGCTCATTGAGGAGACAGTGTCCTGTTAAAAACCCCGTGACAATCTGGATACTTTTCTTACTTAAAGCAAGGAAAATATTGTTGAACGGTTGGAGGATTTCTATTCCAGGATACGGGTATATAGAGTCTTCCCGATTTTTGAGTTCTACTTTAATTTGGTTTTCACTTAGGAAGCAGAACAGTTCTGGTCTAGTTAATGGAGTATTCGCTCCTTTTCTATCTCTTGGTGGGTTGGCATTCAGAGTAGCAAGACTTTATTTTCTATGCCTAATTTGTTCGGCTTCTCTAGGCATTCTTTATATCGTTCCGTATAATAAATTAAATTACTGTGCAATAAGATATTAAATATAGAATAACATTCTAAAATAACAACAATAAAAAACTGTAAATAATAACAAAATTAATATTACTACGGAACCAGCCCTGACGCGCCAACACACATGGACAACGTTTCGGAAAACGCTGGCACGTGCCAGTTGGGTCATCAGGGTCGCTCGATTTTCCTTTATCGTCTTGCCCACAGAACGACGGATAACACTATTTAAATTGATTTGTGTTATTCGTTTCGGAAATTGGTTTTGAATTTGCATTCCTCCGTCTCGCTATACAAATTTAAGCCTATTATTTCGGTGGATATTTTTGGAACGCGGAAATTCTTGAGGTGCAGATTACATGAATCAGTTTTCCGTCTTCGGACGATGCATTTTAAGAATGAAAACAAACTAGCATAACATTCTTTTTCATGTGACTAGCAAAATGTATTTAATTTCTCCACATACTTCTAGATATCTAAGAGGACTTCATTGCAGGGTGGCAATATTATAATACTTATTGACTTTCCTGTTTTTTAACGAAAAATTTGGCATGGTTGGAGATCTTCTTCTGCCGTCACAAGGGTCTATTGTGGCTTGTGGCTTAAACAAAATATATAAATATATATTTTTTATTCTGGATACCCAGTCTCTTCATATAGGTGGTTATATACAGGGTGCTACAAATTTGAGGTACGAGCATTGGTATCTCGGTAACCGACAGATACGAACATGGTTAAATTGGGGCAGAGTTGCGCTTTAGGATGTTCACCAAGATGCCATCAAAAAAGTTTTAAAAGTTTCAAGGATTGCTGAGTTTTTTGGAAAAACATTAATTTTATTTTTTCCTGTCGTTACTTTTTAGAAAATCAAAATACTAATTATACATTCTCATAGCCACTTTATTAGGGCTATCTGATATTATTTTTAGATTTGAAACTACATAGAAGCACTTCGTAGCCAAGATAAGCAATTCTAGTTCGTGGAACCAGCTTCAAATAATTTTCAAAATATTCTTCCGGCCCATTTTTTCATTACTTTGAAAAAGTCTTCTTCTCACAGTTATCTTACGCCCAGAGTTGAGTAGATTTTGAATCTGTTCCCTCCATATTTTGTTCCGTTGTGAGTAGATCTCATCGATGTTACCGCTATCTTCTTGTTGTCATACTATTAGCCTGAAACAGGTATTTCTTCTGAATGTTAAATTTAATATTATTTTGTTATTAAAATCATATTTAGCAAAATAAAACACTAAATCACCACAATACACCAAAACACTTTTACTTTTACACTAGACGCGCGTTTCGCTAACCATGTTAGCGTCATCAGCAGAAGATTATAAACTGATTAAATTTAATTGTTAATTAATTAAATTAAATGTTAATTAAAAAATGTTAATTAAATTAAATAAATAAAAAAAAACTGATTAAATTAAATTAGCTTATAATCATCTGCTGATCATGGTTAGCGAAACGCGCGTCCAATGTAAAAGTAAAGGTGTTTTGGTGTATTGTGGTGATTTAGTGTTTTATTTTGCTGTGTAACACCAAAGGTTCCAACCCTCAACTGTAATCTAAAAATCATATTTAACTAATAGGTATATGATGATATTATTGAATAACAAATATTCAAACGGGATGGACAATAGACATTAGAAAAAATTTGGAAGATTTATACATGCTTGTTACGTACTGCGAAATATCGTTATGATATAAAACACTAGAAGAACTGAATATGCAAGAACATTATTTGAAAATAAAAATTTAGAAAGCATAATTTGCTCTCAATAATAAATGTATTCAGACCATTCAGACCAAATCAAACCAAACGCATTATTAAGTATTAAGATTTTCAGTTGTGAATCTAACGAATATAATAAACAATATAGGTAGGATCAAAACAGATTCACAGAAAATTATAGTGCAGTTATAAAACGATTTGTTTAAGCTAGATGTATATCAACCACCTGAACAATATCCAAAACTCATTGTTTTTCGTCAGTCAACGCCTTCCCTGTTACCTCCAACTCAAAATCTTGGCATAAATTCAACTCGACCAGTAATAATTATTGTTTATTTTCGAAAATCTTATATAAACACAAGCCATTATAAGAGGCATTGAGATAAAGCTTTTATGTTTTGGATTTTGTAATTTTTCGCAGCCGACATTGTTCAGCTGCAAAAATATATACAGAGAATATGAATGGATTTCGATAATAATTCCTGCAACATGGGAATTATTGTTTGTCTGTAAGCTTTAGAAGTGGAAATCTATTGCTTCCTGTGTCAAACTTTCAAATTTTTGATTATTTAACTTTGGTATATTTAAACTTCATATTTCTATGCATGTTTAAGGCAAGGACTTTGTTTTAAAAAGACTTTATATACTCGTTTTTTATATCTGCTAAATTTTTAATTATTGTGGACAGTAAAATCAAAATCACATTTTTTATTCATTCAAATGAATTAATTCAACTAATAGGTATTCTTTTTAATTATTATAGTGAGTGTTGTATAATATATGTCTCAGTTGGCTTAGAACGAAGTAATTTATTAATTTATCTATAAGTATTTAATGGCTTTAAAAAATGCAAGTAGATAATTAATTGGTTATTTTTAGGCAGAAAAAGAAACAGTTTCGAAAACATTTTAGATATTCTAATATTATACACAAAACAGAAAAACGAAACCTGTGAACTTGGCTTTAATACATGTCCTAAAAATACACTAAGATGGATCAAATGTGTACGGTTATTACGCAAGGCGCCGAGCGAGTGCCTATAAATAATATGACGCACAACGAGTTTTCCAAGCTTGTTTTTTTCAAAAATACATAAAGAAAAATAGATATGTATGTACAATATAATATATAAAAAAAATACTTTTACATGTAGCCTCTACATCATACATATAATTTGAATGGTCCAGGGGAAAAATATGATAAGCGCCATTTACCTACTAATTTTCCAGGGGAGCCCTGGATGGCCGGTCGTTATCAGGTTCATTCCCTAATATTTTTACTGAGCATATATCATAGGATTTAGCAACTTATTGCCTTGCAGAGTTTATATACATTTTGTAGAGACCAGTTACACCTACTAAAATATTGTAAAACACTAAAATTAAGAAATTGGCGTTTATCATATTTTCCCCTGGAACCTTCATTTGTTAATACATACAAAGTCGCTGTTATGTACGGAAACGTTCGATTATTAGGTAAAATACAGGGTGTCCCAGAAATAAGTGCAAGTATTTTAAGTTATATAAAGGGTTGTTCACCACATATATTTGAAACAACATTATAAGAAAATGCATTTTCTACGAAAACTTGAAGAGATAGGTAAAAAATTGTATAATAAAATATGATAGACAATTAAATTGTGCATATGATTCACGTAAAATATACAGGGAATTCTATTTAAATTAAAAAAGTTATTGCCGTTTAAAGCTAGTAATTATTTAATATAAATTTTTGGACACTCTGTATAAGGTAGTAAAATGTTTATTATTGCAAAACAATATCTGATCAATAAATAATATTCAGTAAATATTTAGTATTAAAAACTTTGATACCCTTGGAGAAATGAGGCCTTAAAATTATTACTTCAATTTCATAAAATTGAAAATATTTCAAAAACGGTAAGGTTTAAGTATGATAAACCTTAATCAAATTTACCTTTATTTCAATCGTAGAATCTAAAAATAGAATAATATACAGGGTGTTCCATTTAAAAAAATACAACTAAAATATTTTTTACTTATTTGGGACACTTTGTTTCTTGTAAAATATTTTTAAATTGTAGCTCTAATAGTCCTTCAACGAACCCAAAACTTACAATTTGTAAAAATCTAATCGTTTAGCTACAATACTCTGTGTCGTATGTGGTGAACAACCCTGTATAAAGATATAACTTATATATAACTTATATACTATATATATAAAGTTATTTAAGTATAGTTCAATCCCAGAAACACGCCTATGAGTTTTTTTTCGCGAAAAATTTTTTTTGAAAATTCGGAACTTTTATGAATTTTTTTTTTAGTTTTTAGTTAAAAAACATAAGTTCTTGATAATATGGCAACATAGGTAGTAGATTAAATTAACAAGAAAGAAAATCCGGAAAAGATCCAGTGGCTCTCAGAATTTTAGCAAAAAATCATTTTTTTGGAAATTTTCAAAATAAAATAACTCCGTTATTTTGGACTTTGAAAAACGATAAAGAGAAAATATGTTATTTAAAAACGCTATAATTTTTGTATTTAACTTTTTGCGGTACCTTGTATATTTTACCTAATAATCGACCGTTTCCATACATAAATGCGAGCATAAAAGCGACCCTGTATATTTTAATTGCTCACCCCGACATTGTCTGGTAGAATTTTGTACAGACCTTTCGGGGACACTCTATAGAGATATTTTTAAGTTTACAGTAGTGGTTATAAATCACGCTAACCAGTTATAAAAAATATAATGTATGTATCCCTCAACGGAAGCAATAACACTTTTAAAACTAGTCTCTGTCCGAAAACAGTTCCCATTTTGTTCAAATATTAATTGCTCATAGCGAGCTAGTTAATGCGGTGCCGGTCCTCGTTCAACCAGTCATCTTTCCATAATTTATTACATGTCCTTACCAGTTTCGGTTCTTGTTTAACATCAAAACACTGTCCAGTTCACAATTAACTAACCCTGTGAAGTCGGTTATAGCGAGTGCGTTTCTTGAAATTTTTCCTGGCTTAAGATTAATGAAATGTATAACTTGATGTAAAAATATTAAAATACAAAACATCTCTGTAATATTTAGTTTTTCAAATTACTTGACTATAGCAAAATTATTGTGTGTGCGTCACTCTCAACAGTTTCCTGACTTAAGGTGGATGAAGAGAAACTTAATGAAAATATTATAATAAATTACAAACTACAATAAAATATAAACTATATTCGATACCAATTAAACTTTTAGTTACGTAATCGAGGGCGCGATTTTTAAATTCATTGTTGCCAACCATGGACATATTCGGTCTCGGGTTGACTAACTGGAATTGAAATTTCCTTCTGGGATTTAAGTGGTAGCTCTGCTGTAAAAAATGTCAAGTTGCCACATTTATTTATTTATATTCTGACATTGTCATTCGTTTTGACACTTTAGTTTTAAATTACGAGTTTTTAGTTTAAATGAATTGTGTAGCATTTTTGTATCTATACACATAAACAAGAAACTCCATAAAACACACGAAAATGGTACACCCTGTACATATTCTAGTTTTAATAGGTAATTATTTAGTTTTAGTACCTATTACATAATTTAGTGCAAAATTCGTATCCAAACAAATATCAGGAAGACAAGTCCAAGCTATAAAATAGAACTTAACGTGTCCACTAAACAGCCTTCAGTTTTTAGAAACTTTTTTAAACGTATACAGTTCATACCAAATAAACTTTTAGTCACGTGATTGAGCTTGACCGGCACAGCGTTGTCCACTTTTATATATTTTCTTTCAATCTCAATATTTTAGAAAATAAAAATAAATTAATTATAATTATATAAACAGTTCTTATTTACATCAACAAACTCACCCTCTTAACAGCACTTAAGGGACTTTTCTACGGGTATTAAGCTATCATGTATACTTCGTACTAAAAAAGGTCCCAAAAAGAATAATGTTCGACGACAAGGTCTGCCAGTAAACATTTTTAAGCTTAAAGTATCACAACACTATTTATCTAAAATGTCAAAATGAATGACAATGTCAGGAAAAAAAAATAAATGCGGCAACTTGACATTTTTTACAGCAGAGCTACCACCTGAATCTCCAGCGCGAAATTTAAATTCCAGTTAGTCAGTATGGCGCCGAATATGTTGCCATGGTTGGCAACAATGAATTTAAAAATCGCGCCTTCGATTACGTAACTAAAAATTTAATTAATATCAAATATATATAAATAATGTACAACACGTCTATGTATATGAATTAACTTTGATTCTCTTTTTTTACAGAATCCAGTAAACTTACGGTGAAAGGGCCACGTCGCCCTCCGTTCGGCCCCCGCCCCTCAACCCCTTCGGGCTCCAGCCAAAGCACCACCGCTACCCCGAACTGCCAGAAGCGCTAGCCGTTCTAGTTCAACATTTGGTGTTTAATGTAAGTTATACTTACTGCTTTTACAATCACTGATTGATGTTACAGTTCCCAAGTGAAAGGGCTCAAACAGCTCTTTTGTGATAATAATAATTTAGGTTAAAACACATACCTCGCTGAAACGAAGAACCTAAGAACCATAATGGAAAAGACTAGAAGAGACAGAATTAGAAACACAAATATCAGACAACAATGTAGAATACAGGACATGAGTGAGATGGGATAGGCAAAGAAAAAGGCAATGGTTCCCACACATTAAAACGCATGAAAGAAAAGAGGCTACCACGCATAGCTTTTGAAGGGAAACCATGGGAAAGATACCTAAAGATGGAAAGACAGTTGGCAGACCATCTCCCAAGTACTCCTACAGAGGCAACCTTAAAATTAACAGATCGACTAGATCTCAAATTAATAAAAGAAAAAGAAGAAGAAAACACATACCTGATACAGCTACCAAAACCTGACAAACCACCAAATGATGTTAAGTCGTATAGATGAATATTTTTTCCGTTTTAAAGATATTAAGCACTTAAAAGCCACACATTAAGTGTATAGAATGGTGGGTACAATAGAGAAGATATTGGAAAACAAGTCGTCACGTCTTCCTGAAGAATTGACAGAAATATTAACGAAGTACCGTATGATCGAATAAAAACGGCGTCAGCATTGGCTATGAAATGAAGATCGCTGTCATTTTATATGTAAATTTATATGGGAAATGTCATGCATTGTCATTTCATAGCCATCTCTGATTCGCCGTTTTTATTCAATCATACGGTATCTTCAACTTCCTCTTCGACAACCCCCACGCTCCACGGTGTTATTAGCCTTATGCTACCAATGCAGAATATCTAGGAACGATTCTGGATCTCCGCTGCTCCTTTACTTTTTCCTGTAGTTGGCGAACAGAGAATATGGAATTAACGGTAACGTTAATTCCATATTCGCAGTTGGTGCGAAAGCCCGTTTGCAATTCTGGAAAGATTTTTTCTATACATTGGGTGCAGGTGGTTTGACATAATTTTGCAAAACTTTTCCTCCGATAGCCAGTAGTGAAATTCCCCAGTAGTTCCGCAATCTAATGCACTTCCTTTGTTCTTAAATATATTCACTATATTCGCGTTGCGAAAGTCCTGAGGTACGTCACTGCTTTCCCATATGATGACATCGAGAGAGCCTTCACCTTAAGGTGACCAATAAGTTCTTTACTTGCACACTTATAGATTTCCGTCGGAATAGCGTCACAACCTGCAGATTTTTAAGTTGTTTTGATAGAGACCTTATTTCCTGTTATTGGGATATCTATTACATCAATGCTGTTATAGTGAGATATTGTGTTTAGTGCTTCCATATTTGGGGATGTTCTCTTGGTTAAGGATATGGCTGTAGTGCTCTTTCCAGCGATTTCTGATTTACTCTTCCTCTTTTAGAAGTTCACCGTTTTGTGCCTTGATTGAGCAGCTACGTTCTTGGTTGAACCGTATACTTCTTTTACAGCCTCGAAGTATTTACAATAGTCGTGATGCGTGGCGTACTCTTGATGACCTATTAGTATCTATAATTTGGTTTGCACATTTTATCTGAGAGTCTAAACATGTATGTACACAACAAATTAGAGTTTCCAATTCCGAATCCCGAAATCCCGGGATCCCAGTGTATGTTTAATTCCAAAATCCCGCCCATATTAAATCCCGGGATCCTCAAAATCTCGAAAAATTTAAATGCCCAGTATAAAATGAATTGATTTTAAAATATCATATTATTTTATTTATACTAAGCAGAACGTCAATATCTAGAACTTGTATTCCCGTGGCTACTATATATTTTTTTTTGTTAACAAGAATTGATTTATTTTTAATCACTAAATATGAATGTTACTTTGTTTTGTCTATTTTAATAAAGCTATTTTCTCCTTCTTTTATATATTTATGTATATATCTGCATTTTTATGTCAGTATTTCTTTAGATTAAATTTCTCATTCTGATAGCCAATCCCGGGATTCCGGGATTATAAGTTCTAATCCCTGGATTTCAGAACGGGGTCCCGATCCCGAAAATTGGAAACCCTACAACAAATATATGATATACAAAAAATATAAAACCATTATTTCTTAAAATAGTTATTAGAAGAAATACTTTAAGGAACAGTATCGGGTCATTGAGCTATTTTAGCACAAACTATTGTTATTGTTAGGCGTAGCGATCTATTCGCGAAGCCAAAAAATCTTCTTCCACTTTTAATCATCCGGATAGGTAGTCAGTGGACTCCAATCGAGTTGCTAAAAGGTCGCTAAAATCGCTGTGTCAATGTTCTTGTTTCGGTTTTGTCGTTTTGATCAAGAGAGGTTTTGTTATTGGTGGAAAACTACACAAAACAGAACAAATTAGATGTGAGTTAATATCAACGCTAAATTTCAACGCGCATTTACCCAATAATTGTTGGTTGTTAATGTCCGATGTCCGGTTAATGTCGATATTAACAAGTTAATGTTGGATTTGGTTTATTTTAACTTGTTTGTTTGTGTTACTCTCAGATTAACAGTAATGTAAATTATTTTTTTTTTTTTATTTTTTTAAAGGTTATATTTTTTTTTATTTTTAGCTCATTTTATAATGTTTAGGCAACATGTATACAAGGTTCGGCAATGCGTCGGCATCTGTAGCTCCTAGAATAAAAAACTTGGGAATTTTTGTTTAAGTGCAAATCTATAGTATGTGCTAGGAACAATCTCGGATTGTCACGGGGTTTCTAACAAAACACTGTCTCCTAAAAATAGGAGATCTCCAATAAACACCTCAGTTGATTGAAGCTGAGAAACAACAGCGATTGCAGGTTCTGTGGGGAATATGGGAAACACCAGAACACCCTATCACTGAATGCGCCGAGACTACGACCATTCGTGCCATGGACCTTGGTACGGCTGATGAGGATGGAGAGCGACCTCTGTGAGCCGTCTCAGATACTGGTTTTGTTAGAAGCCCTGAGACTGTAAGATGAGTTTAATAACTCGTTATACCTCAATAAAAGGGGAACACACAATAGATTTAAGGTCGCGGTGAATAACACCCTCCTAAAATTCTACATTTCTACATGGTAGGATGTATTTCAGGAACATATTTTAATTTCGCAATAGGGTGGCTCAACAAAGTGTGAGTGGATAGATATTTTTTAAATAACATCTGTAATATTTAGTGCATTTTGCTTCCCTTTGAGGAGCAGCAGTACATAGATCTTAGTTATATGAGTAAATTATATTTCGATAGCTTCATAGATATATAAGATAGATTAAATAAAAATATAATTTTCAGCCTTTCAAAAAAATTAAAAATGACAAGAACTGTCCTGAAATCAAGACTAAATTAGGTATTATCTTTTAGATGGTCCGACTTATTGCTCTAAGATTGGTAACGTAAATCATACACAGGATTTTGAACATATTAGGCCAAAAACAAAAAATAAAATAATTTTTCTTCGTTTTCAAATAGCAATAATTGCCTGTATCATTATTGCACAAAAAATATTTCAATAATATACAGGATGATCCATTAAGAAAACATCCAGATCCACCAACGCTGTTTTGAGCCACCCAATACAAGTTAAAATAATGTTCCTGAAAAAACATCCTCGTACTTACTTTAGGCTTTGCTTTACGTCAGCACTTAAAACCAAAATTCCATTTTATTCTAGGAAGCTACAGATGCACGCCGCACTATTGCCGGACCCAAATAAAACTTATCTATGTCCCTAAAATTTGTTCTGATTCATCTCGCACATATGCCTGGTTATTTTTTAAGAGCGAAATAAGCTGCCACCAACAATTTACAATTGGGCATTCTAGGCATTCTGTATGGCAGTCACTAGCTTTGTTCGGGTTCTTGCTTATTACCGATTCTGAACCGTCCTAGAACTGTGATGCGTATGCGCAGAAGCAAATATGAAGACATTACTTCATTTGCGCAGCGCTGCAGAGTTGTTGGACGGTTCAAAATCGGTAATAAACAAGAACCCGAACAAAGCTACTGTAACGTATCATTGTAACGAATTTAATATAAAATAATACGTTTTATTAATTAAACATTAATTCTACTAATTTCTTGTTTTGTTCTTGTACAAGGTGAAGCTGTTTTCAATTCCTCACATAGACGAGAAGTGAAAAATGCGGATAGAAACCGAAGAGAAATTCGGTTTAGCTTGTCGCAGCTGAAGATGCTCTGCGGATAAAGAGGCAACATTGCTGTTTGAGAGGAAATAAAAAAAAAAAGAATCCAAACTGTCACGAAGATATTGTTGAAATGGTTGAAAAGCATCGAGTAGAAGTAGCACAATGTAAGATATTTGATTTATCGATACTTTACTCTCCTTAAATACAAATGTATTCTAGAAAAAAATACGAATTAAGTTACATAAAGTAAAACAGGTCACTCACTAGGGAGCGTGTTGGGCAACATGCTGACGAATGGTGTTGTCTTCAACAAGTTACATAAATGTTCAATTAAGCCCTACACAGAAAACTTAAGTCTTTTTTGATTAAAATTAATATAATGACCGAAATCATTGATTTTTCAAGTGCAAATTCGAAAGCTGACTTAAGACTTTTTTTTTTTTTTTTTTTCAAAAATGAATGATGATGATTAAGTCTTATTCCGAAAATAGAAAAACGGATTTAGTCATATAAAAAAACATTAAGTCTTTTTAGAAAAATTAAGTCATTAAAATTAATCTTTTTTAAATGACTTAATCCATTTGACAAAATATTTAAATATCTTAAAGGGGATTTTAATCTTTTTTTTTCATTTATTTTATCTATTTTTTATACCATTAAGTGATAAGGGTAGTCCCCCCCCTTTTTTTTTTTTATTTTTAGTTTTCATAAAAAAGTACAATAGGATAATAAATAAATAATAATATAAATTATAAACAGACCCTGTAAACACACAAAGAAATGGACAACCTGTACAAATACACGAATATAAACATTTATTTAAATTGTTGATGTTTTTATATGTGTGTTTTAATAAAAAAAAACGTTTTATTTTATTTTTATATAGTTGTTTAATAATATACTCTAATCTCTATCTAAAATAAATGTAATAAGATAATAAAAAGTAAACAGATAAATCAGTAATGGGCAATAGTACAAGAGAAGAATATTAACATTTAAATAATTAGGTACTAAATGAATTCTGGTTGTCTTGATTAGAGGAAATATAATTGATTAAGTCATTTTACCGCTAACTGCAGATTACTCATGATTAATTAAAAAT
>NW_022146379.1:499460-562236 GCF_002938485.1 Sitophilus oryzae | reverse complement strand
AGTTACGTATTAAGCTATATTGTTTAACAAATTAAAAATTATCATACGTTTCAATTTTTTGGTTTTACTTTATTAAGTATTTTTTATCAGGTAATAATTATTAATTTTAAAGTTTAACTTGATATAATACCATTTTAACAGAACGTCAACGGTTTTTGTAGACGTATCTGTTAAAAAAAAACTAATGTATTCTCCAATATAATAGTTGCATTTAGATTTTTTTAAATATATTTTTTTCTTTGTTCTTTGTGTTTTTTTTGCTTCCTACAACTGAAAGACATAAACTTTCCGGAACGTTAAAAATTTTTTGTCCGGAAAATTTGTTTATTAGTAAACAACTGCTGACTAAAGCCGGGTCTCCACCAAACATTTGTCGGCGACTGTGTCGCCGACTAGTGTTGCCGACAATGTTGCTGAAAATTCAGTAAAGTCGTCGACATTTTTTGTCGCAGATTTAAGTCACCGACTTTGTTTAATGTTTCGCTTGAGAAGCTGTACATCAAAGAAAAATCGTATCGGCGACAATGTTTACAAACATGTCGAAAGACGTCTCCACCAAATCAACTCCTATTTTTCCTATTATTATTATATACATATATTATCTTCCTATTTTCCTTAAGTTCAGCTACTAGTGCATCACATACTTCTGGTATTATTTTTGAAATCGTCTGCTTTCCAAATTTGAAAAGATAACCAAGGCTAATATATGAATCCCCAGAAGCCAAAAATCTAAGCATAATAGTCTCCTGAACAGGAATTGCATCTCGATAATTTGGGTCCATTTTACTAATCCTGGGACCAATCATTTGGAGCAATGATACAAAGTCAGCTGAACTCATTCTTAGAAAATTCTTGGAACTACTTCTTGTTTCATTGTGGAGCGGATTTAAGTCATCTGTACAAAGATCAGTGAGCAAGTCACTATCACTATATAAATTTCTCTTCCGGAGGCTAGGACGTATCCAAAAATGACGTTGCCGTCTGGATTGACGACGCTCATTTCGCGAAATAATAATAATAAATCCATTCTCGTCGTTCCACATGTTGATAAACACTAAATAAACTTTCGCTCTTTTAGTCGAAAAATGAAGTCGAGCAACAATATTTGTTGGGTAGGTAAGATCTACATTTCTCGACAATATTTATAAAAATAGTATCAAAATTTGATGACAATGTTGTCGACATATGTTGCTTTGGTGGAGACTTTTGAAAAGGTAATGCTGTGCTACGGGAGCTACTAATATACGGGAGCTATTATTATTATTAACATGTAATCCACATATTAATAATAATAATAGCTCCCGTATATAGCGTTTAACGCCTTGGGAGTAGCAAGGTACAACTTGCTATACTAGAGCCGTTCGGTATACAAGGAAGGTAATGTGGCTAGCAGTACGCTTTAACCGCCTATTATTACCTCAGGATTGTGAATCCCAAGTACTCATTTTAAGGCTGAGTCGACCTAGGTACCCAAACTATTTTTATTTTATTAAAAATAGTCGGCTGATGAAATGCCGGGTGTGGGAATCGAACCCACACCTTGAGATTAGTAGACGAGAGCCTGTACCTCTACGCCACCGGGCACCTCCACATGTTAATAAAAACTAAATAAACTTTCGCTCTTTAGTCGAAAAATTTAACCGAGCAAAAATATTTCCTTGGTAGGTACGATCTACATTTCTCGACAATATTTATGAAAATAATAACAAAGTTGATGACAATGTCGTCGACATATGTTGCTTTGGTGGAGACCCGGCTTAACGCAAGAGTGTTTACAAAAATAAATATTTTATTTTGTAGAGATTCTTTTACAGTGACAATATACCCATAGGACTTTTTGAATAATTGTCTATGACATTCAAAAAAACTTTTCAACTGTCTAAACTTTCTATTACCGTATAGTATATATAAATCAGCACCACAGAACAAACGGGTCTCAGATATGATAGCGTCCACAAAATTGGGACTTGACAAATGTGTTGCATTAACTACTCTACGAAGTAACGCCCTACCGTAAATTATTAAATATGGTAATGCATCAAAACTTCTTGAAGTTCTAAGATGATAGCTTAAGTGGACCTATATTATCAGTGCTTTCCGACTTGATATATAGCTTGCTGCATCGGAATGTTGGACTTTTGAGACAATTAACAATAATATAAATTATTTTAAATTAATACATGTACTTAATTATAAATTACGGGAAACTAGATTAAATTAGTTTATATTCTATTACAAAAAATATAATATATGATTGATTTTCAGTAAATTTTCAAATACCAAGAGTTTTTTGTTTTAATTTACCGTCCATTGAACGTCTGGACGTTAGATGGGGACATTGTTTTGTTGTATTTTTATTGGTTTAAGGTTTTGTAGTAACGGTATTACAAACTTATTTACTACTGCCAGCTGAATAAGAATGATCTATATGGGTTCTCTCCGCTCACTCTTTTAGACATTGGGTCTTTTGAAAGCTTTAAGACTGAGTTTCATTTAATATACGATATGTATATTTTTTATTATAGTGTAAATATGTTTACATTTCTTTTCTTTTGGTATACATAATATATAGGTATTTATATTTTATTGATCCAAATAAGTCTAAAGGTCAAGAAAAAAATACTTTGTGTTTTGTTTTACTTATGTATCTACGAATTTTTTAATGTTGTATAATATAGAGCGAGTCTATGTGGCGTCAAACTGAATAAACAATATTCTCTTGCCAAAAACAAAGTGTTTTCAGGAACAAACCTTAATAATAACCTAATACCATATAATCTATAGTACTTGCTATTATCTTTCATATTATAGCTATAAAAATAATCAGTAAGTTATTGCCCATCTACTCTTATTTTTTTACTTAGTATCTTACTCATTTTTTCATTTTTAATACAGAGTGGTCCGAACTGTATTCCGGAAACTTTGCCAGCAATTTCTGCAGATAAAAATAAGTAAAAAAGTTCGTATAAATATATGTCCTAAAATGCTTAGTTTCGGAGATACAGGGTATAGAAGTTTTTTTCAAATAATTTATGAAGTAACGTCAATATATAGATGAAAATTTGTGTCTGGGAGTTTCCTGACATGAGAAATTTTGATGTCAATATGACTCCAACTTGTAGTGGGCGCCACCTACAAATTTTTAACTGGTTTGAAAAGTAATAACTTTTTGTCCCTACCTGATAACACATTTTTTACGTTAAAAAAGTCTCTTGGTAAAAATCGCTACGAGTAATGGTGTCGAGATATTTGGAATCTAAATTATCAATTTAGACTAGTCAACCTGTCATTAGACTAGGGCCAATATCTCTACAAGGAAATACCTGTTAGGAAAGCTGGCAAGCTCTACCTGGGGAGCTAATCCACACACACTAAGAACTACTGCTATTGCACTCTGCTATTCTGTTGCCGAATATGCCGCACCAGTTTGGGAAGGCTCCTGTCATCCCAAAAAGATAGACCCGATGCTGAACCAATCGTGCAGTCTAATAACCGGATGCCTAAAACCCACATCGGCCCAACAGCTACACCTCCTAAGCGGGATAGCTCCACCCCACATAAGGAGACAAGTTTGCAGCATGAAAGAGAAGCAGCAAGCTCTTTACGATATCCGGAACCCGCTTTTCGGACATCACGCTACTGGACCAGGTTGAAATCCCAAAAGCTTTTTTCTGCCGTCCAGCCACTTGATAGCAACACGGCATCCGCAAAGAGACTGGAGTTGTGGTCAGCAACTTCAACAACTCCAAATTAACTAGCGCTAAGGCCAAAGTGACCCTGCCACCTGGTGCGGAACAGGCATGGCCGGTGTGGAGAAGTCTGAACCGTTTGCGTACTCAGGCTGGCAGAGGTTGGAGAGGAACAAAATATGAGGCATCTTCTCGTATGCCCAAATCTCCCAAACATATACAATCAGAGTGATCTCGCGGAGGGATATACCAACGCTCTGTAGTATACCAAGTACTGGATATCCTGTATATAACTGCTGTGTGCATATATATTTTTGTAGTTTGTCTAATTCTGTACAAGTATCGTTATCGTTCCTATTTATGTTGATTATTTGACTATCATGTTTTTTAATGTATGAGGTGCCTTTTTATTAATTTAGCAGTTTTGTATATTTTATATATATTGTAACGTTTTTAGTTCGTTACATGTCTTTTTTATATATAATATATGATGTCTGGCCTATCATCACCGGATTCCCTCTCGTTCAGGCCGGATAGTTTATTTGACGCGTAATTTTTACGTTCCCTAGTCGCCAACCCTGTTATCGTTCGACACAACCCTGTTATCGCTATGAGGAGGCGCTGTCAACATCGCTTCTGTCAACTCTCTCCGTGCTTAACCTTTGTTTTGACGCTCTGTTGTATCCCAGCTTTTAGAAATGGTGATTATTTAAAATCTTGCTGTATAATTTGAATCAGCTGCTATTTCGACGCTACAGGTAAAGATGAGTTATTACCTTTTATAGATTCGATATTATTATTGAACATTTTAAGGGTAGAGTTACGGATGTCCCAACTTGTATTTGTATTTTGCTGGCACGTTGGCGTCCCTTTTCTTTTGTCCTCCAGAATGTTACATGGAAGAAAGGACGGTTGTTTATTATTTATTGAGCTCCCTCGGAAGTACTTCGAGGTAGGTTTATTTTGTTTATTAGACCTTGTTTGGTTTTAAACAAGAGTTTCATATTTTTAGGGTCCAAGGTCATATGGAATATATCAAATTAATTAAAGTAATGCTACATTTCATATTTTCTCTTAAACTTTACATGTCCTGTATTTTATCGTAGTTGTTTTCATTGATATTTAGTACGACTCTTACCACCACTTTCTTTGACATATAACCACTATATATTTACTAGAACTCTACAATGTCATGTATCAGCAAAGAACGTCATGAATAAATATAGTCATTAGTTTTAAGTATTATACAACTGTGTTTTCTTTCTCTGTACATGCCTGGCGCCCAATATCTATATATCTTTTGTTAATTATTACTGATTAATTTTCTCTCTAGTGAAATACCTTATCCACGACTGCTCTCCGATGAAAAGCTGCCGTTCGCAGTGGTAGTGGTTTAAAAAACGCTACAATATTTTTGTGTTTCTTGATTTTTTTATATATACTGAGTTTGACACGAGTAAATAAACCTGTCATTATTGACAAAAATTAAACATGTTGACTAAGCAGTTGTTAGACTGAAATCATAATTAAGTCAAATAACTATCTACTCAAATATTTTTTTTTAATTTAATATTGACTACTTCCATTGTAAATATATTCAGAACGGTTGCTTGCAGCGAGTTTTACCAAGAGACATTTTTATGTAAAAAGTCACGGTCAAAGTTTCCTCAGTTTTATACAGGTACTGACGAAAAGTTATTACTCTTTAAAACAGTTAAAACATATGTAGGTGGCGCCCCCTACAAATAGGACTCATATTGACATAAAAATCAAATTTCCCATGCCAAAAAACTCCCAGACACCAACTTTCATCCAAATATTGACGTTACTTCAGAAATTATTTGAAAAAAATCATAATAAAAATGGAATTGCTACACCTTATATCTCCGAAACTAAGCATTTTTTGACATACATTTATACGAACTTTTCTATTTATTTTTATATGCAGAATATGCTACCCAAGTTTCCGGAACACAGTTCGGACCACCCGGTGTATTAGTAATTATTATTATCGATTATAACTATGTCAATATTAACTCACTTAAAAGTCTCTTTAACTAAAAAACGCTTAAAGGCCTTAAGTATTGCGAACAACACTTTAAAAGTCGCTTGAAATTCTAGACGGGCCGAGTTCGCAAATCTCATTTCTATAAGTTATTCGTCAGACGTGTTAGAGTAAACTGTCGCTCCTTTAAAATAGATAGACGTGCCCTTGAGACAGTAACGGATCTTAGTATTTTACATTAGAAATACTCTTTTTGAATCGATAAATCTAAAAAAAATTGTTAAAAATTGGTTATTATACAAAAGGTTATTATAGATATCGTGACTAAAGCCTATAATAAAATGACTATTGCTTATGATCTACATATTAAGCACGTATGCCTAGATAACCCTATTAAATTATGACTAAAGTTCTAAAATAAATATTAAGAAATTTATTGTTTTATCGGTCTGTCTTCAGTTGTAGAAAAAATATGGCATATAACAATGGCATAAATTATTCATTCAGGTAAATTACAACATTCGCTAACATAAGTTATTATCAATTGCTTACTGAAAAATTAAATATTTTTATAAATTTACAGATAGATATCTTTAGATTGTGTGTTGATTTTATCCAACTATCTAGATGATAAAATATGATTTTTTACTAGATATAGAGGTTTTAGTTCTCATCTATTTATCTGTAATTCATTTAAACTACAAGTTTCATATGGCTTGTACAGAGTGAGTCTTAAATAAGTGCAAATATTTTTAGAGGCAGTGTATTTAGACCCCAGAAACACGTCTATAAGGTTTATTCGAAAAAAAACTGAAAATTTAAGTATTTTAAATTTTTAATATAAAACCATACCACTTCATAATATGGCAACATAATATGTAGTAGAATACATTTACAAGAAAGAAAACCCATAAAATATCCTGTGGTTCTTAAAATTTAAGGGAAAAATCAATTTTTTATTAAATTTTCAAAATAAAATATTTCGGTTATTTTAGACTTTGTATAAATAATTCTGTTGATGGTATCAAATAACATAAAAAAACTGTCAAATATCATTCTTAGTGCAGCATAACTTGAATCTACTTATATATAGTATATAAAAGCTCTTAATACATCCAACAATAGCGAAAGAATTATTAATATTGCTACATAGTACTTGAAAGAATAATTTGTAACTTTTATTTAACATTGTAGATTTTTTAGAACTCTATAGTTATATGCTCTGATTTAAGATTTTCCAATTTTTTTATAACAAATAGGTACATGAATTTCATCTAGTGTAATGTAAACTAAGACAGCTTTTGTATGAATAATTGAACTAAAAGTGAACTAAAATCTATCTATTAAATTCTAATTGGGTTCACATACCTGAAGGAATATATTTTTACAAACCTGTAAAAAATCTAGCTTTTTCCTGTTATGAGATATTAACTTCAGGTCTGGACAGACAATTACCCATTATTTTTCTAAAAAACTTTGAAATGTTTCATAATTACTGTTTAAATGCAAATGTTCAGTAGAAATAATCAATACCGTGCCATCCTAAATTATAATATATACCAAAAAAAGTTCTGATTCTTCTAGATCTGTCATATTTGTTTTATTTCTACATTAGTAGTTTACTATTTTTTTAGTTTGGTTTCAAAATATTTTATGAGTTTTTATATAACTGATATATTGTCATTTTCTGTCGAGTCGAACTCCTCAATTGTAGTAAATAAGAGAAAGGACTCAATTTTCAAATAAGTTTTACTAAAATCAGTATAATGATTTTCACAGTATAAATATACTAAAGAAGAGAAACCAAGGAAATATTAATAAATATATGTGTTAGACTCATAAGCCGAATTCGCCCATTGAGCGAAATAAATACTCATTTCGCGATATGATTAAATGCTATTATTTATGATGCAATCAAAACTCTTTCGTGCAACTTTGTGGATGTATTTATTTCGCTGAATGGGCGAATTCGACATATGAGTCTAGCACATGCAATAAAAATTTCCAGATATCACAGTAAGAACAGCTAAAAACTATTAATTATTTCATATAACGGTAGGTTTATTAGAAGTGCCCATTAATTTAATAGCCACATAATTATTCAAAATAGACAAACTTTACTTTTACATATGTATTAAACTCTAGAATTCCTATCTAAAGTTTTAGGTGTGTTGGTATTTTATGAATAATATATAAAATAAATTCTGCTTATACGTAATATATAAAGGCTGAGTTGTCCGGTAACAGAGTTTTGTAGCCTTTGACAACTATTAATTTGTGAAATATATTTTGTTGGATTGTAAATGACTAAAGTTGTAATTGACAATTACAAACAGCTTTAATTGCAAATTACTTTAATTCATCATATTACTTGTTATACAGATATGTATAACTATAACAGACGGCTCGCACGCTATTCCAGACAACCCAGAGAGCATAGCAAAAGATTTATTAAAGAACCAGCTTTCTTAAAATTCTCTCTCGAAAACGTTGCTAGCTCTTATTAAGTTGTGATCTTGAATGATAAAACTAAAATTTACACAAGTTACCTGGTATCATAATTTTATGACTTATAATACACATATTTTAAACTATGTTATTATCATCAGTGGATAAATTTAAACTGTGTTTTATTAATTTTCTAACATTGTAAATTCAATTTTAATTCTAATTTGCATATTTTCCTGAAATATTAGGGCAGATAGTATTTTCTAGCAACGAATTTAAACCAATTGCCATTATGAAAGTATAATGTGCCATCCGAGTGAGCATTTTATTCCTTTACGGGAAATGTGTTCTACGTCGTTTTTCGTTACCAGGCCCATCTTTTGCCTAATATGAAGCAATAAAACGCAGATACGTAACCGTTCCCTAATATTCCCTAAATGTTACAAGACTTTGCTCACTGGGATATGAAGTATATTTGGAAAGTGGACTTTAGTGCTAGTGCAGGTTTCTTAGCTTTTTTGGTAGAGTATCTGATATTTCTAGAATTTCTAGTAACAGTCTATTGATGTATGCTTCGTTTAAAGTAAGATATTCTAGGATGTTTAATATTATATTCTTTTTCGTCATACTATATTGTTATATTATTATAACATAAGCAAAATCAGAATGGAAAAGATGCATATAACGTCCGCCGGACGTTATCATAACGGCCGGCGGCCGTTAAGTTTCTAAGGTAATCGTAACGTCTGTCACCTGCAACAATGACTATTTATTGTCAGTTGGACTTTTCAAAAATTGGGAAAATAGACCATAGCGAGATGTCGCGAGAAATTCCGTTGGAAATACAGGAGGAAGCGGCTGCGGCTACTCAAAATTTACTTCCGACTATAACCAGAGAGAGATATCAGCAGGAATATGACAATTTTGAAGTGGCGGCAGGATAGAAGTATAAACAGCGTAAATGAAGCGGTATTGCTGGCTTTATGCTAAAAGAATGTCTGAAATGTATTCTCCTACATCACTGTGGACAAAGATATCCATGCTGAAGCTTGCGTTGAGAGTATATGAAAACATCGACATATCAAGGTAAAAAGCCATTATATTCTTCGATATTTAATCATACTCATCTAAATTATATTTGTTCATAGATTTGGTAAACTGTTCATGTTTCTGAGGCGCAAAAACGAAGGTTATTCACCAAAAAAAGCCAAAGTTCTGTCGGAGAATGACATAAATAATTTTCTACTGGATGCCGATGATTACACCTGGTTACTCGAAAAAATTGTATTGGTGCTTGGTATTCTTGGAGCTTGTAGGCGCAGCGTGCTTTGGTCACTCACAGTTGATGATTTCGTAGATTCGGAGAAAAATATTCTTGTCTCATTAAGAAATACTAAAAATAAGAAAGATAGGAAATTTCTTATTCCAAAAACGGGCCTTCCGTTTGATGCCTATGGTTTATACAAAAAATACATCAACCTGCGTCCTCGTAACTTTGACAATCCAAAATTTTTCATTTGTTACAAGAAAGGCAAGTGTGTTAAGCAAATCGTCGGTATACATACCATCGGGAGCGTACCGCAGAAATTGCAAAATTTTTGAACTTGGAGAATCCAGAACGTTATACAGGGCATTCATTTCGTAGATCATCAGCAACCATGCTCGCCGAAAATGGTGGTGATTTACTATCGCTAAAGGAGCTAGGAGGATGGGAGTCTTCAACAGTGGCAGAAACTTACATAGAAAAATCAGTTTCCAAAAGAATGAAAATAACAAATCAACTTTTTTCATGATAGCTCCAAAAATAATGTGTCTTTAGTGGATACAAATATTTGCCATTCTTCAGTAGCATCATCTTCTTCTATAAAATCTGTAAATCCCTGGGAAGGATTACAGATTTCTAAGAACAACAAGTGCATTTTTAATTTCCATGTTCATTATCATGAAAAATGAATTTTAGTATAAGACATTATTTTTTTTTTATCCTTACTTGTGTTATTGTTCAATAAAATTTGTTATTAAATAGTAGTGTTTATTGCTCTAAAAAATCTGCAGTATGACGAAAAATCTAGAACGCAACACGGCCGATAACAAATAACGGCCTTGGCTGCTTATGATCCTCGGCTATCGCCTCGGATCACAAACTTCAGCCCGGCCGTTATTTGTTGTTTATCGGCCTTATTACGTTAATAACTATTTTTTTAATAAATTATTTAATTATTAGTATTTTTGCTTGAGTGCCTACGTAAAAATATCTAATACAATAACTTTCTTAAAAGTGGAAAGTGGAAAAAAAAAGTGGAAAATGAAATATAAACACTATAATACACTTTAATTTTGAACACCTATTTTCATTAATCTTAATAAACGCGCGACGTTTGCAGTTGCATGCACTCATATACTTTATACTTTTGCACTTAAAAAAATGAGGATTTAATAGTTATATTTTTTTATTATTATTTTAATTCAAAATATTTCTGGCGATTACTGATATAATAAAAATAAATCTATAATATAATAATAAATCTATAATACATATACGAATATATTTATACAGGGTGAGTCTAAAATAAGTTCAAATATTTTTAGTGGTAGTATATATTTCGACCCCAGAAGATTTTATTTTATGATTATGAGTTTTTTTCACAAAAAAAATTGAAAATTTGGAATTTTTTGGAAATTTTTTTGGAAATTTTTTAGTTGTTAGTTAAAAAACATAATTTCTTTATAATATGGCAATATAGGTAGTAGAGTAAATTTATAAAGACGAAAATGCAGAAAAGATGGAGTAGATAAAATTTCATCAAAAAAACATCTTTTTGGAAATTTCTAATGTAAAATAACTGTTATTTTGAATATTTGAAAAATGATAAAGAGAAAATATGTTTGTTTTATCGGGATCTAGCAACCCTGAAAATATTTTCACTTATTTAAGACTCACCCTGTATATTACTTTTTCGTTTTTGTTTTTATTTCGTCCGAGCAAGTCTCCATTGTGCGGTGCGAAAAGTTTCGCCTATGAAGCGAGAAGTCCGAGTTCGAAATCGGTTTGGGGTAAAGTTTTAATTTTATTTTCGTTAACATTCTGATAGTAGAGTATTAAATAATTCTGGTGACTCAAAAAAAAACATATATTTAAGACTCTACTATCAGGATATAAACGAAAATAAAATAAGAAAGTGCCCCGAGCCGGTTCCGAACTCGGACTTCTCGCTTCATAGGCGGAATCTTTTTACTTGCTTGATTTATATTTAACACTAGAATTTATACGACTAAATAAAAAATATAGGACCTTTTTTTCAATGCGCAGCAGTAAACGCAACGTTTATGGCCAGCCAGACAGCTCGCACGCTGTTCCAGAAAGCATAGTAAAAGATATATCAAAGAGCCGGCTTTCTTAAAATTCTTGTTTTCAGGACGTTGCTAGCTCTAGTACTATAAGGAAAGGAAATATAGTAGTTAATAAACATTCTTTTTGTAAGTCCAATAAATATTTTTAAAAAATTATAAACTTACAAAATTAGTACTTACAAAAATAGTAGTAATACATACAGGGTGTCCAAGGCTGAGAGTGCATTAGAAGTTTTTAGAGAACTACATTATCTAGATAGGTGATTTTCTGCACATTACTGTTTATCAACGAGATCTATCGATTAAAAATATTATCAATATTGTGGCACTTCTGGAAAAACCGGAAGTTGACAGCAACTTTCTTATTTTAAATGGGTACGTCCATTTTTTATTACATACTTAAATTCTCTGTAAAATTTTATGAATTTTGATATTAAACACTCTATACCTAACATTAACCGTTTCTGAAAAAAAATATTTAAAATTTTTGAGGAAAAAAACTGCCTGTCAAAAAATCGGTATAGCCTAAACGACAAGATTTAATGGTTACTACAGCCACTGTGGCATAAAGAGAAGACATCTGGCATAGACATCTATTTCAAGAAGAAGAAGAAATTTAGGTTTCAGGCCGCATCAGAATCAAAGGCTATTTAGCGGCGTTATCAATTTCAAAAATTGAATCGTACTAATGTCATATAATATTGGCCGTAGCTGTCATGGAATTGATCGATTAAAAAATTATTATAAATGTATTTTTTTTTCAAATGGAAACCCACTTTTTTTATTTCACTAGTAAAAAGGTTTTTTAGTTCGTTGCTTTTTGATTTTATATATTCCTATACCTAAAATATATCGTTTATAAGTTATTTGAGATTTAGTTTTAAATGGGCAACACCTCAGCTACGTCGAAACACTGGTTCCCGTTAGAACACCGAATTAAGCGACGTAAGGCGATGCTAGTGGATGGACGGGTGACCGGTTCGAAACTCTATTGACACACACACTGCTCATTCATGCCGCGCCGGTTCGAGGCCGGATGAGATCGGATATCTCGTGAGTAACAGTCGGTTTAGACACTTGCCAAGTCGGTAGGCCATTGACCATGATATGGCCGAGGACCGCGGTTCGGATTAGCCCTGGCAGCAAAAAGGAGACGTTAACTGAAATCTTTACTTTACTATACTTTTTAGTTTTAAAGCGTTTTTTTTCTTGATTTTATCTAGCTTCCTGTGGCATTAAGTGTCAAACAATCACACAATTTATTTCCTTCTATCAAAATACTAATTATTAGAATTCCGTATATTATAAATACTCCTGGTAAAACTTTATAAAATGCATTTAGAAAAATATAATATCTGTATTTTAGTGATAGCTAATGGCAATATGACATGGCCAGGTATACTTTTACATCGCGTGACGTTAGTCATAAGGTTACCAGGTTTATAATACTGGTTAAAAAACCAAAAAAATGTACCCTTTAAAACTAAAAAAAATGGGGGTACCCATGTAAAACAACAAAGATGCTGTCAACTTCCGGTATTTCCGGAAGTGCCGCCATATTGAAAATATTTTTAATCGATAGATCTCGTTGTGAAACAGTGATGCAAAAAATTTCCGATGTAGATATTGTAGTTCTCTAAAAACTTCTAATGTACGTTCAGCCTGGGACACCCTGTATATTTATTTTAGTTATACATAATGTATAATTGAATTTAATAATTTGTGTAGATCAGAATCAGTAACATATTAATCCACTATCCACAGTACCTCAAAACCAATTATTTGTATATAATCAATGTGTTCTCCCCGTACTTACTTACGGATCCTAGACCTGGACACTAACAAAATCATGTAAGGCTAGCAGATAGAAAAAGGAATCAGTGGATTAGAGGTAAAACAAAAGTAAGGGATGTTAGAAGTGAAGTAGCAAAATTGAAATGGAAGTTTGCCGGTCACCAAGTGAGACGGAAGGATGATCGATGGAACAAATGCATCGTAAACTGGAGGCCCTGGGAGAATGGAAGAAGTAGAGGAAGACTTGAGATGAGATGGGAGGACGATCTGAGGAAACATGCAGGTACAAGATGGATTAGCACGGCGACAGAGAGGGAAGAGTGGAAGAGATTGGGGGAAGAGTATGTCCAACGATGGACCGAAGACGGCTGAATAGATAGATAGACAGAACATATTATTAATCAATTACAAACTAATTAATTAATTGTATAAACATTTTATAAATTATCATTTTGCAAGTCCGCCCCTTATTCAAAAAATAACTATTAAATTAAGCATCCCCATTTATTCGAAGTCCCCAAATTACATTAAATTCAAAGAATATCACGTACTCTAAAAAATTAAAAGGAAGGCATTTTAAATGAAGGTGAAGAAACCTGCACTAAACACGCTTTCCAAATAAACCACCACTTGATTGATGGCACCTGGCTCAAATTCGTCCTTGTATAAAATGGCAAAATAAAAAACTCGACCTAATTTAATATCACGGTGAAAATGCGATTATTTGGCGGTAATTTATTAGAGGCGTCGCTCCATTTTGCTAACCAACGTCGTTGTCGGTGTCGCGGCAATTTTCTAGAAAAATGTTTATTGTCTGAAGGACAAGAATTTATTCGCTCCCTTGCGGGAGTTTTATATTTCTCGAAACTTCCTTACGTTCTGATCCTAATGCCGGCAATCATTTTAAAAATGAATTTGAATTATGTAATTTCAACATTGTATTATTATACTGTTGATTGCAGAAATAAGAAGACGCGCAACCTTATGGGTAATTTCGTGGCACAAAACCTGTCCGAGATGAAGCTGGCGTTACTGTCAGCCTGTCTGAGAATTTCAAGATTTAGTTTAGCTCTGCGCCGCTGCGCATTGATAGTGGTTTACAGCGCAGCGAATAAAGAATACTGTACCATAGCAGACCGTAGTTCTGCTTTCAGTCGACAGAGTAAGTGGTTGCCGGAGACAGTGTTGCCAGAACTGCTTATTAATCCGTAGATTTACGGATTTTGGGTACAGTACCGGGTGGCCAACTAAGAATGGACGCCGGTTGTATCTCAGAAACTACCTATCGTATAACTTTGGAAAAAAAATTCTAATAAGTAAATCGACCAAGAGAAATCGCTGGAAATTATTTTCAAGTGCGAAAAATGTCCGCTAGGGCGCTTTCTCTGATAACCAATCAGAAAAGAGGGGTTTTCTAAAAATTATGTAGGTGAACAGGTATTTCAAATATTACTATTGTAATGATCGAGAAATTTGTAATTTTTATGATATAGAGTATTTTGCTCTAACCCATAAAATAAAGTGGTGGGGGAAGGTTAAACTTGCTTTTATTAAAATAAGGATAACTCTGGTATAGGTTAGCCGATTTAAGCCAACTAGGGCTCGTTTAAAAGAGCTTTTCTTCCTTAATGATCTCCAGTAAAAATTTTGTTTCCATATTTTTTTTCGTGGTAGCTAGAGGGCGCTGTTTTACGTCATAACAGATATTGCGCTTTTGCATAAAAAAATTAAATAGGAGATATTAAGAGAAAAAATCATGTTAGGCTGCCGCTTAGGATTATATAGTCTAAAAAATATAGTAGTAGGCTAGGAAACAGAAGGAAGTAAATTGGTTACGCCAAAATATTAAAACGTTTAAGTTCAGTTTTAATGCATCCGAATTTTGGGCGTTTTCTTAAAAAAATGACGTCGTAAATTTTTAAACGTGTTTATGAAACATTATCGTCCATTCATATAATTTTTACGGATTTCTTGGTTAACTATACGTAGGTAGTTTTCAGATTTAAATGTCCGAAAGTCAGACAATCAATAATTTTATTAAAATTTCTAGAAATTTTGTGCCGCCGCGCCATCGCCATATGCTTTTAACAGAAAACGGCCGAATTTCGTATGACCGAAAACTAGCGGTTTATTTCATGTAACGTCATTTAGTTATTAATCCAAGTTCGTCCTTGATTTCACTTGTTTTCGTGTTTGGTTTGGTTTACCTGTTTTAAGTTATACCTGTTTTAGGTTACCTGTTACAGGTTTCGTATTTACCTGTTGTTTATGTTATTTAGTATTATATTATAAAGTTTATGTCGTTTGGGTCACTTTTCATAGAGCGCCGAAGTTGCGAAATTATATACATTTCTTACGATAACAATCTGCATTACTGGTTCAAATCTACACTTGATGCAAGTAGTTCAGCACCAAGACAATTGGTCTGTAAATCTTGAAGCAGGAATTCTAGGATGGCGAATGATTGGACTTTTTTAATTATCTGAATGAAATTAACTATCCATAATTAAAAAGAGATAAATTGCCGATTTTGTTAGGGGATCCATCATGATAAAATTGCATTTGTTGCAAAACTTACCCTGGAGATTATTAACGAAGAAAAGCTCTTTTAAACGAGCCCTAGTTTGTTGAAATCGGCTAACCCAAACCAGAATTATACTTATTTTAATAAAATCAAGTATAACCTTCCCCACCACTTTACTTTATGAGATAGAGCAAAATACTCTATATCAAAAAAATTACAAATTTCTCGATGATTACAATAGTAATATTGGAAATACCTATTTACCTGAATATTTTTTAGAAAAACCTTGTTTTCTGATTGGCTATCAGAAAAACGCTCCCTATCGGACGTTTTTCGAACTTGAAAATCATTTCCAGTAATTTCCCTTTGTCGGTTTACTCATTAGAATTTTTTTCCCAAAGTTATACGATAAGTAGTTTCTGAGATATAGCCGGCGTCCATTCTTAGTTGACCACCCGGTATGTTAATAATATGGATTTTCTATCATTAAACAATTTAATATAATATTATATGATTAAACAAAGAACGGCATCACAGTTAGCTTGGAAATGTAGATTGCTGTTATTCCATATGTAAAATATTATGATAAATGTCAATAATCATCATTTTCAAGCCAACTAAACTAATTTTTTCGATCATACGACATATTCAGTACTATCAAAGAATTTTTGTTGTTGTTTATTCTATGTTTAACACGAATAAATTTTCAATACATAAACGCGAATTTTTCATCCCAAAGATATTTTCGTCAAACGTATTACATATATGGCAACATTTTCGCTTTCAGATCAACACCGTTTTCGATATGCCTTGGCTGGCCGAATTAGAGAAAATAAGTGTTTTATGCGTTAACCGCAGAACGATTTGTGATGATTTGATTGTTCTCCAACGGACAGCTCTTGAGACGTAAGGGGAAGTCAGATCAGCCTTGTCACGAATTCGAAATTAGGTTGCGTATCTTTCCAATCTTTCAATCTCAACTAAATATATCTCTCAAGTTACGATATTTTAATTATCTATAACAGTCTTACTTTTCTATATTATAGGCAGTCTTTTTTTAAGCCCTAATACTTCAGCGAAAAATGCTCAATTACAGTCACAATCGCATTAGAATTATTAACAAATTAATAGAACAGAGTAAATTTTTATCTCTTATAATTTTAATTACACCCACCGGCAGGTTTTTTAAGTAGTTTGTAGGTAAATTATTTGACTTTTTAGAAGCTTTCTGTAAATTCAAAATTAAAGTTTCTATCTGTTAATTATACGAGGGAAAACAAAATGTTGATATTTTGGTGAAACTTTGACCCCAAAAACTTGAAAACCACACACCCTATTGAATGTTAACAAAGCAAGGAATATTACAGTTGGGGGTTGGAACCTTTAGTGTTACACAGCAAAATAAAACACTAAATCACAATACACCAAAACACTTTTACTTATACACTGGACGCGCGTTTCGCTAACCATTGTCAGCATCATCAGCAGATGATTAAAAACTAACCTACAATCTACAATTTTAGCGTTAATATACTCGCTCAGTAGGCACCGAGTGGGCGTGGCAATATCTAGCCAACCGAGTCAGAGTCCACCGAACGTAACAGTTAGATTTCCGCCACTAGAGTAGTAGGAACAAAGAACTTGAAGGATTTGGATCGTTGTCTCTGTTCATACTATCTTTACATTTATTAATTCTGATCCTTTCATATGCATCTAATCGCCTGTATTTTGAAACTTGTTTAATTAATTTTAAATTATTTAGATCTATACAATGTTCTTTATCAACAATATGTTCGGCAACGCACGATTTATCCGGTCTACCATATCTTATCTGAGCTAAACGTTCTTTAAATCTAGTTAATATTGATCTTCTAGTTTGCCCAACATATATCTGATTACAATTTTTACAAGAAATTTCATAAATACCCGACCTTTCCAGTGGAGGTGTTTTATCCTTTGGATTACCTAATAATTGTTGTAATTTATTATTAGCACTATACACAAGTTTATAATTGACATTCTTAAAAATTCCTTTTAGACCACGGTATAATAAAAATTATTTTATGATTTAGGGACGTCTTTTCTTGATAGTTTGGTTTTTGATTCATCTCAATAGCTATATTTTTATTGGAGATATTCACTTTTGAATGAGACAGTAACGATTTACAGCAATTGTAGCATTGATTTTATCATTAAATGTGTTGATCCTCATCAAAATACTTATAAAACAGTGTTTATCATTTTTGTAATGTCACCGTGATTGAAAAGGCTTATTATTATTGTTTATTGACGTTTACTCTAGTAGAGAGATTTTAACTCCTGAAGTATCGGCTTTTGCTGCTTTATTTAATCATGGTAGAGATCAACTGTTGGACTTAAAATCATATCTGCTAGAGTAACAGCCCAACAGACAATAATAATATGATTTTTTAAAATCAGTGACATTGCATAAATCTTAAACACTATTTTATACAGGGTGGTCCGAACTTTATTCCGGAAATTTCGGCAGTATATTCTGCAGACTAAAATAGGTATAAAAGTTCATATAAATCTATGTCCTAAAATGCTTAGTTTCAGAGATACAGGGTGTAGAAATTTCATTTTTATTTCGATTTTTTCCAAATATAAATTATTTGGAAGTAACAATGTACTAATATGAAGTCAATATTTGGATGAAAATTGGTGTCTGTGAGTTTTTTGACATGAGAAATTTGATTTTCATGTCAATATGACTCCTACTTGCAGAGGGCGCCACCTACATATGTTATAACTGGTTTGAAGTGTAATAACTTTTCGTCCATACTTGTATAAAACTACTGAGTAAAAAAATATACATTTACAACTTGCTTTACATAAAAAAGGTCTTTTGGTAAAAATCGCTACGAGTAATGGTTCTCGAGATATTTGGAATTGAAATGATCAATACCTGTCTTCATTGACATAAATTAAACATGTTGACTAAATAGTTATTAGACTAAAATCATAAATTTGAAATCTTTTTGTGCCAAAAGTTTAACAGAAACTGTTTAATCATATTTTTTTCGCAGAAAAATATATGATTAATTTAAAAAAATAAAAATGTATTATTTCAGTCAAATAACTGTATATTCAACGTGCTTATTTTTTGTCAATAACGACATGTATTGACTATTTCCATTCTAAATATCTTGAGAACGATTGCTCGTAGCGGTTTTTACCAAGAGACATTTTTTACGTAAAAAGTCACGAAAATGAATATATTTCTAGTCAATAGTTTTATACACGTACGGACGAAAAGTTATTACTCTTCAAAACAGTCAAAATGCATGTAGGTGGCGCCCTCTACAAATAGGAGTCATTTTGACATCAAAATCAAATTTCTCGTGTCACAAAACTCTGAGACACCAATTTTTGTCCATTGACGTTCTTTCAGAAATTATTTAGAAAAAATCGAAATAAAAATGAAAGTTTTACACCCTGTATCTCCGAAACTAAGTATTTTAGGCAATACATTTATACGAACTTTTTACTTATTTTTATCTGCAGAATATGCTACCGAAGTTTCCGGAATACAGAGTTCTGGACCACCCTGTAGATCTCTTTGACTAGGACCAAAAGGCAAAGGCGCGGCTTTAATATAAAAAATCCGAAAAAAAATGTTACTTTTTTAGTGTTGCTAAAAGCTTAATATGTGTTGCTAAAAGCGAACTAGAACACAATATATAAAACTTTAAAATACATGAAAAATTTAGAGTTCCCATTTTTCGTACCGGTGGGTGTTTATTTGTGTGATTTTACAATATGACTACCATAGGTCATAAAATTGTGATAACATGTGCTGAGCTAAAGTTGTGTAATTTTATGTTTTAACACCCACGATCCGGACGTAAGAAAAGAAAATATTCTAGCCGGTAAGCCTTCTTGGCTTACGCCAAAGAAATAATCTTAAAAAAAAATATAAACTTTTAAATTGAGTTGTATGGGCTTCGTGCGGCTGTCACATACATTAGTGTATAATTTAATTATTAAATCATCAGTGTAGGTAACTTAGAATAAACAATTAATTACTCAATTATAATAAAGCAATTAATTAAACACTGTACTATAAAATGTCACAGATAAAAATATATAAAACGCAAAATAAAATTTATTCAGTTCATGCTAGATACATATTCATTTGTTTATAAAACAAACCCTTATGAATCAAAAAGACAGGATGACTTCTGACCTATATTTTTTATTGGACCTGATGGAAGACTTCAAGAAGTCGCCAGCGTTTCAACATATATTTTTTGCTCTAATATAAGAGCAAGAAATAAGGATTTGTGAAAGCAACATAAAAATAAAATTCAATCTGTCCTTTAATAAAAAACACAGATATATGTGTGCTGGTTTTGTCCTAGTTATGTAAACAAAATTGTCTTTTCGGGGCATATTTCAAATGACAAGAAAAAATAAGGATTTATACTCTAAAAGCAGATAATGCTTGATTTCGGCGAAAAGAGATAACTTTTTATAAAAATACTTAATTATTTTTTTTAACGGGGCTTCTACTGATCTTGTTACATGTAAAGATAAGATAGATGGATATATCTAGGTAGGTACGCAGAGTTCCATGGCAAAAGAATGTAAGTCGACTGGCTGTCTATTGAATAGGCTGCGAGATCACGTTATTTTATTAAGTAAAGATAATAAAATCTTGATAAAATAGCTATAACATACATAATTAAGCTATAAATATATAAATTTCCATTGCGTGAGTTGAGTTTTTAAATAGTAATAAAAAATATCCACATATAATATATTAGATAACAGATAAATTTAATCAATATGCATTTAAAAATGTCTCGATGCTTTTTCTAATCTCTTGTTTTATTTATTCAAACCGAGTTATTGAGCTAGATAATTCGAGATATTTAATCCACATCCACATACCAGTAAAATATAAACTAAAAATATTTACTGTACAAAATTCACATGTTAAGTGAAAAAAATAGTCAACAGACTCTCCTTTGACAGATGATATAAAGACATATTTTTTTTCTTTATAAGTTGCTTGATATCGTCTACATTCATATCATTTTATTAAATATCTTGTTTTTAATTTTCCTCTGAGCCTTTTTATAATTTTTGTGTTATTTCTTTGTTATTCCATATTTTATTTTGTGATAGCTTCTGTTGTTAGTTTTTATGAAAGCTTTTTTGGTCTTCTTAGTTGTCCCCTATACATTATGTAAAAAATAATGTACCAATCATTAGGAAGTTACAGTCCTTAAAAGAATAGATAAAACTAATAATTTTATATTAATATATTTTGTTTTTTTCTAAGAACATTGATAAACCATTTTCTTTGAAATTTCACTCTCTTAAGGAAAACTTTTTTTCTTAATTTTCTCTAAAACAGTATGGAAATTTGGAAAAGTATAAACAGGATTAACCAATTTAGAACAAGCAAAATTTTTTATGCAAACATGCATTTTTTTCAAATGTTATTAACAATCTGGGGACACACTGTATACCCATACTAGTAAACCGTTAAATATATTATATACTGACAAACGTGTCCCTACGTGATTCGTACCTGTCCATGTAAGGTATACTTACATGGAGAGGTACTATAAAAGGTGTATACGATGTAAATATACATCGTAATACACCGTTTTGTTAAAATAAAATAAAAAATATTGTACTAGTGTGTAAAACGACAAACCGACGTGGATAAATATTGTCGTTACATCTTATCTTATAAATTATGTACGTCCCTAACCGGACAGCATTCTAAACCGAATTTTCCATTGGGATTTCACTCCATTTCCATGAAATACGTGTCCTAACTTGCCGCGTCACAGCGTGTATCTATGGAGGCAATTAAAACCGTCTCTGGAACATTTTATGTAACTTATCCCGGGATGTTGTTGTGCTCCAGACGGTAATAAAATTTAATAATTTAAATATTTGATTGAAGATTTATATTGATGAAGACAGGATTTTTAAGGAGTATTAATTTGGCAGCACATTATTGAAATAATTTTATATGCATCTAGAACGAACTTGCATGATTATAGAAAAAAAATAGGGAATGCTTAGAAGTGCAGAAGATATAATGTTGTTGTTTTGTTTGAGAAAAATGATATAATTATATCGAGTAAACCACAAATGTACATTTATGATATGAATTACGAGGAAAGAAGACAATTGAGTGTGATTCTGGATCGACATGAAATCTGGATGGAACTAGGCATAAAGCATATGCAATACATTTTCAGAGGAAGATAAGGTGGAAAAACTAACGAGGTTTATATGAATGGGCCGTACTGAATGGGCCGTAAGGCATGCAAATATTTTATTTCATATGGATACAGTATTAAAAGCCCATATACTTGCCTGATATATGGCTGAAGGATCATTGGATAGCAGGATTTCGAACAAATGATAGCAAGAAACTCTTGAATTGGCCCAAGAGCACGTTGCCCTAACTGCCCGACGACTTCCTTTGATCGCACCAGTTTAGCACAATAATCAACACCTCCAGCTTCGGCATGGTCCTGTTCCAGCTGGCGACAGCGATGTGTGCTAGCAATACAAAGACGATATTTCTTAAAGATCAAGTGATTAACCATCCATCAAAACTAAGCATCTACTAACATCCATTAAACATCTAAAACCTGTATACTTTGAAATTGCTTGAAAGATATTATTCCTAAGGAGGCCAAAAATAGTTAAGAAAAAAGATACACCATGAATTATATCATACCCCTGTTACTTTTGACGGTATATTTCATACAGTCAGCAATACCATGCAACGAGGCACTATGTGGCAGTGTAGTCAGCAAATGCTTGCTGACCGAATCGTGCAATTGTGATTTTAATTTTGACAATTGCTCTTGTTGCAAGGACTGCTTGAATTGTTTGGGATATCTGTATACTGAGTGTTGCTCTTGGTGCTAATATGTGTCCAAGCCCAACGCCAAACCTGCAGTCCCCCCCTCAGCCAAGTTTAAATCCCATGTAGAAGACTTCCAAAAATCCTTACCAGGATTGTTCAATGCCTTGACAGAAGCCCCTGACAACTTCAAAAGATGGAACAGCACCACTTTTCCCATTGACATTGATATCACACACTACAACAACAAGAAAGAATGGAAATCAAGAATTTATGACGTCCAACATAAAGAAAGTAGAGCAATCCGCGGTAACCTTTCCCAGCTTCGAACATAACACGGTGGAATGCTACTGTAGCTGGGCTCAGTCCATGAGCTCGGACCAAATGGCAGAGGTTCCAGCAAGACTGTAATCGATGGGAGCAGAAGAGAGTTTCAGGGTAGTATATCACTGACGATGGTTGCTGGTGAATGGCGTGGGGAGGGAAAATCCATTGAATTACGGAATAAATGGATAGCAGTGCAGCCAATGCCCGAGTAATCGACGAGCTGGATTTGTAACCTGAAAACAATGACGATAAGACGAGATGAGCACCTATTTTGCCGAGAAAACGATGACTCTCGTATACGGAGTTTAGGTAAGCTTTCCGAAATCTACATCAGGACGAAAGAAACAATAAACAAATATTGTAATTAAGAGTTTTTCAAATGAAAAAAAAAAAAATATATATTAAGAAACAGAAATTATATTTAACTTATCATTTAAAAATATAAAATAAAAGAAATTTTTTTTCAGAAAAAAATAAATTTAGAAAAAGATATTAAAGCAACCGTCCTTGCAAATAACTAAATTTAAAATCGATTTGTTTAATGGCTTATGTTGATTTGATTATATACTATTTAGTATAATTGACTGAAGTTGTATATTGATGAAGACAGGGATTTTTAAAGGAGTATTATTTGGCAGCCACCATGATTGAAAATAATTGGTTTATTATGGCCAGTAGAGCGAACTTATGATATTATAGAAAATAAGAAGGAATGCTGTAGAAGTGCAGAAATATTAATGCTGTTGGTTTTGTTAGAGAAAGAAATGATTATAGAATGTATTATCGAGTAAAACCACAAATGCTAATCATTATTAATGATATGAAATTACGAGGTAAGAACAATTGTGTGTTGGTGATTCTGGTAGGAGTCGAAAGTGAAAATCTGCGACTGCGAAACATAGGCATTAAAGGCATATGCAATACACTGTTCAGAGGAATATAAGACTGGAAAACTAACGAAAGGTTTTATTATATACATGGTGGATTCGGTTATAATGAATGGGCCGTAGCATGATAATTATTTTATTTTCATATGGACTACAGCTATTAAAAGGACCCAAAGTATACTTGCCTGATATATGGCTGAAGGATCATTGGATAGCAGGATTTCGAACAAACGATATCAAGAAACTCTTGAATTGGCCCAAGAGCACGTTGCCCTAACTGCCCGACGACTTCCTTTGATCGCACCAGTTTAGCACAATAATCAACACCTCCAGCATCGGTATGGTCCTGTTCCAGCTGGCGACAGCGATGTGTGCCAGCAACAGAAAGACGATATTTCTTAAAGATCAAGTGATCAACCATCCATCAAAACTAAGCATCTATTAACATCCACTAAACATCTAAAACCTGTATACTTTGAATTTGTTGAAAGATATCATTCCTTAAGGAGGCAAAGTAGTTAAGAAAAAAGATACACCATGAATTATCACACCATCATACCCCTGTTGCTTTTAACGGTATATTTCATACAGTCAGTATGTACATAAATACATATGCCAACGAATCAGTGGCAGTTAGTCTATGTATGGGCCTGAGTGTAGTCAGCCAAATTGCTTTGCTCGACGAATCGCTATTGTGTCAACCTAGGTGTATTCGTTTAGATTTTAAATATTCTTGTGACAAATTGCTCTTGCTTGCCATAGGAACTGGCAGTTGAATTCGAATTGTTTGGGGATGATCGTATTACGGAGTGGTTGCTCTTGTGTAGCATTGGATGGTACGCGAAGTCCCAGACGCAACCAGCTCAGTCCCCTCATGACAAGAAATCCCAAATGTTAGAAGATCTTCCCGAAGAATCATTCACCACCGGAATGTTCAAATGGCTAAGTCTTGTACCAGAAGCTCCGCCTGACAACTTTCAAGATGGAACAGCAACCACTTTTCCCATTACATTGCATATCACACAGCTACAAACAACAAGAAGGGGATAACATACAGACATTTGATGATCCAACAAAAAAATCATAGCAATCGGTTACTTCCCAGCCTCATCAATACACGGTGAACTTGTACTGTAGCGTTTTGGGCTCAGTGCATTAGCTGGACCAAATGCAAGTCCAGCTGTCAATCGATGGAAGCAGAGAGTTTCAAGTGGTTTCACGATGGTTGCTGCGAATGCGGTGGCGCGAAAATAAATGCCATTAAAATTACGGTAATAAATGAGCCCAGCAGTTGCCCAGCAAAGCTGCCAGTAACGCGACGAGCCACTGATTGTCCTGGAAAGACCAATGAGCTTAAATCAATGAGATAGACGATGAGCCCGATTTTGCAGAAAACTGTTGAATGACCTGATACGATTAGGCTACTTCTGATAATACTACATAACAGACAGAGAAACTAATCAAAATAAGGTTTGCAGCCAGCAGACACGATGAGCATTGCTTTTCAAATATCATCATTAAAAACAGTCTATTGGACGAGTGACACCTACCGAATCAATCTGTAAAAGAGAATAAAAGAATTTTTTTCAGAAAAAAAAATAGAAAAAGGTTAAAGCAACCCGTCGCTTGCCACAATAACTGGAAATTTAAATCAATTCTTTTAAACTTATTTGATTTTGATGTATATATATTTAGATATTTGATGAAGATCCTTGAGTTATTGATGAAAACAGGATTTTTAAGGAGTATTAATTTATAGCTCAAGGCACATTATTTGAAATAATTTTATTATTTGCATTTTTTTTTTTTTAATTTTTCTTATAGGAAAAAAAAGTAGGGAATGCTTAGAAGTCCAGGAAATAAATGTTGTTGTTTTGTTGAGAAATCAATGAGTAGAAGTCTAATAATTTTATATTCGAGGTTATAAAACCACAAATGTACATATTGATGATATGAAATACGAGGAAAGAAGACAATTGTGTGTGATTCTGAATCGAAATGAAATCTGGATGGAACTAGGCATAAAGCATATGCAATACATTTTCAGAGGAAGATAAGGTGGAAAAACTAACAAGGTTTATATGAATGGGTCGTACTGAATGGGCCGTAGGCATGATAATATTTTATTTCCATATGGATACAGTATTAAAAGCCCATATACTTGCCTGATATATGGCTGAAGGATCATTGGATAGCAGGATTTCGAACAAACGATATCAAGAAACTCTTGAATTGGCCCAAGAGCACGCTGCCCTAACTGCCCGACGACTTCCTTTGATCGCACCAGTTTAGCACAATAACCAACACCTCCAGCTTCGGCATGGTCCTGTTCCAGCTTCGCTGGCCATCACCGACACGCCTGACTGTTTGTTGCCTTACACAGCAGACGACCTCAAGACGATATCTAGTGCTGATGATTAAAAAGATTCAAGCACTCTCCTTCTAGCTGATTATTTATACCATCTACCATCAAAACTGCAAGGTCATCTTTCTACGATCTACAGGTCCCGCTAAACTCACTCTGAAATATCTAAATCATGCTCATGTGTTAATGTGACTTTGAATTCGTGCCAAAGGATATGATTTCTCTCTTAAGGGAGTGCGAATAGAAAGTTTGAGAGCATAAAATAAGAGGAATATATCCACCCTAATGGTAAATTTATACATGTAATTAGTCCATCACTATGCTTTTTTGAGCGGCTATATTTCATTACAGTCAGCGGGAATACCCGCATTGCCAAGACACTGTAGCTATACATCGCTCGGAATATGTTGATTTAGTGGGCAGTATGTGGCAGTTGTTATCGTCAGCGAAAATGACTTGCGGATTATACCGAATCGTGCATCATTTTGCCGGATTTTTTAATTTTTTGACAATTTTGCTTCTTGTTTGCAGTAAAGGACTGCTTGAATTGTTTGGGATATCTGTATACGGAGTGTTGCTCTTGTGTAGACAAGTGTCCGAAGCCCAACGCAATCAGCAGTCCCCTCAGCAAGAAATCCCATGTAGAAGACTTCCAAGAATCCTTACCAGGATTGTTCAATGCCTTGACAGAAGCCCCTGACAACTTCAAAAGATGGAACAGCACCACTTTTCCCATTGACATTCATATGACACATATATGAATGGGCCGTACTGAATGGGCCGTAGGCATGATAATATACAAGGTCACAGGTAATAGAGCCCATAATTTAATATAGAATGTACCGGCTGAAGATGGGAGTAATATATCCTTCTATAACGGGCCAAACACTGCCGCCAACTGCGATGCACTGTAAACCTGCCATATTATGACAGTCCGAGAGACGAATAATAATAAGTGCAATAATTCCGGTATTTAGTTTCTTGTTACTTTTAATATTAATTTCACGCATTGTTACTAACCATAGACATATTCGGCGCCGGCGCTGTGTTAACTGGAATTTAAATTTAGCGTTTAGAGGGATTCAAATTGGTACAGCTCTGCTTTAATAAAAAGTATCAAGTTAGCTGCATTCGTTTATATATTTCCTGACGTTATCATTGGTTTGTGCTTTGGTTTTATTATTACGAGTTTTGTACTTTAAGTTTTAAGGTGATAACCATTATATTTATTTCATTTTATAGCAGTAGTAGATTTGCGTCGTTATATTACAGATGAAATGGTGTTCGCAGATTTAGGACTCGGAATTAAAAAAAGTTGTTTTATTTCCTGGTTCTAAACAAGCTAACTCATTTCATTCATTATACTATTAATCCATTTCATATTAGCACCGTGTGGTACATTTTCCCAACCTTTGGTAAATATACGTTCATTTTGGTATTGCGTAACTTCTTATACCAGGTTGTTCGCCACAGCTAGAGCACGGAGTATTGTGGCCCGACAGTTAAGATTTTTACAAATTGTAAGTCTTGGGTTCGTTGAAGGACTAGTAAAGCTACGATTTAAACATATTTTACAAGAGATACAAAGTGTCCCAAATAAGTAAAAATATTATAATTGTATTTTTTTATAGTAAAAAATATTATAACCTGTATATTATTCTTTTAGATTCTACGAGTGAAATAAAGATAAATTTGATTAAGGTTTATCACACTTAAATCTTACCGTTTTTGTAATATTTTCATATCAATTTATTTTGTGAAATTGCAGTAAAAAAATTAAGGCTTCATTTCTCCAAGGGTATTAAAGTTTTTAACACTAAATATTTACTGAAGATTATTTATTGATCAGATATTGTGTTTCAATAATGAAAATTATATTACCTTATACAGAGTGTCAACAAATTTCTTTTAAATAATTACTAGCTTTAAACGGCAATAACTTGTTTAATTTAAATGGAACACGCTGTATATTTTAAGCGAATCAAATTGTATTATACCACTTTTTACCTATCTCTTCAAGTTTTCATAGAAAATGCATTTCCTTATAATTTAGACCTCATTTATCACTATATCCATGGAATATTGACATTTTAGATTTCTTAAAGCAACATAATATGTAGAAAATGTAATGTTAGTAAAAATAATAATATTGCAAGCCCATTTGTTTACAAAAAGAAAACTATTTAAATATTTGCAAAAGAGTATACCAATTATTACTAAATTATTACTAATTATTAATATACTCCACTTTACATACTTACATACTAAATATTTGTAAAAGAGTATACCAATTCTTATTTATTAATATATCACCATTATTTCCGCCCAAAAATAAGTTAATTACATACTTAATTATTCTAATTAATAAATTATTCTAAATAAATCTGGATTTGACTCAGAAATCAATACCATAATAAGTTATGAAAATGAACGTCTCTGTTGTTATAAATAAGCATTGGCCAACAAATGAAATAAAATTTATAAAGTGTTACTTTTTACCACACTGTCTAGTGCACATACAAAATTCACTTTTTTTGTAGTTAGAGCAATTATTATTAATCTACGTAAACAGTCAATTAATGTAGTTTGAATACCGGGATCATATTAATTAGTCCTCTTTAACAAAAAAAATATTTAAACTGCTTTTTATCTCTTAATGTAATTAAATAAACGAACTATATGGACAATATTCGTATCTGTACTCTTTGAACATTAGTTACATCATCAAAAAAATCTAAAATGTCATGTGAGTGATATGTATAGTGATAAATGAGGTCTAAATTATAAGAAAATGCATTTTCTACGAAAACTTGAAGAGATAGGTAAAAATGGTATAATATAATTTGATAGAGAATTAAATTGTGTATCTGATTCTCACCTGAATTCTCATCTGAAGTGTTCCATAAACAAGTTATTGCCGTTTAAATCTCGTAATTATATAAAATAAATTTTTAGACACTCTGTATAAGATAGTATTTTGTTTATTATTGCAACACAATATCTGATCAATAAATAAACTTCAGTAAATATTTAATATTAAAAACTTCGATACCATAGGAGAAATGAAGCCTTCAAATTTTTACTGCAATTTCATGAAATTGAAATTATTTCAAAAACGGTTTAAGTGTGATAAACCTTAATCAAATTTACCGTTATTTCAATCGTAGAATCTAAAAATAGAATAATATACAGGGTGTTCCGTTTAAAAAAATACCACTATAACATTTTTTACTTATTTGGGACACTCTGTATCTTGTAAAAATATTTTAAAATTCTAGCTGTGATAACTCTTCAACGAACCTAAAATTTACAATTTGTAAAAATCTAATAGTTTAGCTACAATACTCCGTGACGTATGTGGTTAACAATCCTGACATACATATTATACAGGGTAAGTTTCCTACGATATTCTCTATGGGTATCTCGGAAACTACTGGAGATAGAGAGTCGGTTAAATGGGGAAAGAATTGCAGTTTTGTGGGGTCATAAATATGCGCCTTTCAGATTTTTGAAAAAGTTTATGGCTTACTAGATATTTCGAAAAAAACAAATTTCGGCTATTTTAAAAATTGTCCGTAATTCCATTATAAGCTATTTTAGACAAAACGTTTTCAGATAAAAGTTGTAGAGAATCACATCCTTAATGAGACTGTGTCCTCCGTTTTTTTCTAAAGCCTGTCATTTTTGACATATGACACAAACATATGTTTTTTTAAATGGAAACCACAGTTGGCCATGACTTCATAAAAAGCGCAATTTTTTAAGATTTTCAGCGATATAAGCTATAATATGTTTTCTTCGAAAAATTGCTGAGTTATAGCCAATTCTTATCATTTTTAAACAATTTCACTTTGTTAGCCATGGAAACAAGTTCAATCGCCATTGCTCTCAGAAATGTGAAGCTGTCACATCCAAACTTTGTAAATTAAAATAAACACCATGTAGATACTCGCGCATCAATAGAGTGTTTCCAAAATGACTTTCATTATAACCCCCCCCCCATAATGAAAGAAATGTTAAAAATTATTTATATCATAATAATACAAACTCAGGGATAGGAAAAGGTGGACTAATTGCAAGGGCCTCCTCGATCACCTGACCTATCCATTTTAGATTTTTTATGCGGTATGATTAACAATAAGGTTTACAAAAGAACTTATGAATTAAGAGAGGCAGTCGAAGTGGCGATGGTGCATGGCGGTACGAGAGAAGTTTAATTAAGTCGACCGGTCCTTCTGTGAGAATAGGTAATAATTCAGTTTTAAAAAGATGCAACTCAAAACAATGGCGGATTTTTTGAACATTTTCTAAAATAACTTAAAGTGTATGCAGTGACTGCAGTGATATTATTTTTTTAAGTTTTAGTTTGTGTAATGTAAATTCTAAAGAACCGTTTAGTAATTATATTCTGATTTTTTATAAGTTATAAATCATAACAGAATAAGAATGTCATGGAATCTAAGTGAAATTAGTTGAGAAAGATAAGAATTTGCTATAACTAAATTTAACTTTTCTAACAAGTCTTGACAATCGTTCTCTAAAAAACATAACATTCGCCGGTCAACGTATCCTCGAAAATGTATGGTCAAGAAAAGTTGAGTCAATAATCTTACACGCTTTTCTTCATTTGGAAAATTCATATTTACAATTTTTGTTTATTTTAATTTAGAAAATTTGGATGTAGCAGCTTCACATTTATCAGAGCAAAGACGATTAAACTTGTTTCCATGGCTAACTAAGTGAAATTATTTAAAAATGATAAGAATTGGCTATAACTCAATAATTTTTCGAAGAAAACATATTATAGCTTATACCGCTGAAAAGCTTAAAAAATGGTGCTTTTTATAAAGCCATGGCCAACTATGGTTTCCATTTAAAAAAAACATATGTTTGTGTCATATATCAAAAATGACAGGCTTTAGAAAACGGAGGACACTCCCTCATTAAGGATGTGATTATCTACAACTTTTATCTGAAAACTTTTTGTCTAAAATAGCTTATAATGGAATTAGGGACAATTTTTAAAATAGCCGAAATTTGTTTTTTTCGAAATATCTAGTAAGCCATGAACTTTTTAAAAAATCTGAAAAGCGCATATTTATGACCCCAAAAACTGCAATTCTTTCCCCATTTAACCGACTCTGTATCTCCAGTAGTTTCCGAGATACCCATAGAGAACATCTTAGGAAACTCACCCTGTATACATACATATATGTATATATAATATATTTGTACATAATTTAAATATTAAGCCTAGAAAAAAAAATGATTTATGACATATGTTACTTTATAACCGCCACAGCTTTCAGAATAGCATCGTTTATACGTACACATACATGCAAAAAATGTAGAAGAAGAAATAAAGAAAATCCCATAATACCAGAAGTTATGAGATATTTTCGGGTAATATTCGAGATTCCTCTCTGATATATTGCCTATATAATCAACAGTCTGGGAGAAATAAAAATATGGTGATAACCTTGATTTCGTGTTTTTTAAAAGAGGAATATTGCAGAAGTTTTGCAAAAAATCTGTAGAGAAAATATTTTATCACATTACAAATTTATAATCTATATTTTTAACAATTAACAGGAACTATTTTTAACACTACTAAACTGCTAAACGACTAAACTGAATTCTATAATTTTTAAAACAATTGGTAAATGTAAAATCTTATAAATACACTACTCAAAACATTTATCGCAAATTTGAATAAAAATAATTATTCCATATTTTTAAATGAAGAAGAAGAAATACAAACCGAAAAAGTCACAAATCCAGATGATGTGAAATTTCTTTGCACTGCTTTTTTATGCATTTTATTTACCCTTGCGGTTAAAGTACTATTTTATATACTATTTTTGATAGATATAAAGCAATTTTAACAGTTGCTATGGAGAAAACAAATTTAGACTGCAATATTTACGAAAATTATATCAGTAATCATTAATTTTTATGATTTACAATAATTTTATTGATGTTTTCAAAAAAGGCTTGAAAGATTATTAAAATATTATTTTTAGCCCCATTCACTGAATCATGTTTTTAGGTCTACCAGATTTTCTAAAAGAAAAATGTATTTAATTACTGTCTGCCTATGTCGATTTATTTTACTATTCAACAGCTGAAATGTAATGAATAGGTACGTACACACAGCACTAATTAATCCACTTTATTACCAAAAGTCCAAGCTTTTTCTTTGTTTATCTGTCGTGCTTGCCAAGGGTCAATAATATTTTTGAACTGATAACTCTGGAAGTAAATATGGAAAATAAATATACGGATAAATTCCATTTTTTTCCCAGATGTTTACTTCCATTAACTGATTAAAGACTGTACCAGACAATATTAGAGGAGTTATTAATGTTATTATACACATATACTATATGTTTATAGAACTATATGCCAGTGGCGTCTCGTGAGTTCTGGAAGAAAGTGGGCATACCCTCTCCAGAACAAACTACTTATCTTGTTGAAGTATGTTTATGTTCAAGAAGTTCGCCACTTTTTTGAGTACATGTAGTTGTTGATTGTATTCCTGAGCAAAATATACATTTACGACGTTTTTTACGTAAAAAAGGTCTCTTGGTAAACATCGCTACGAGTAATGGTTCTCGAGATATTTGGAATCGAAATTATCAATACCACGTCACTGAAATAAATTTAACATGTTGACTAAATAGTTATTACACTGAAATCATAAATTTGAAATGTTTTTGGATCAAAAGTTTAACGGAAACTGTTTCATGATTTTTTCGAAGAAAAATTTATGACAAATTTAAAAAAATAAAAGTTCCCAAATTTATAATTTCACTTTAATAACTATCTACCCAACATGTTTATTTTTTGTCAATAATGACATGTATTGACTATTTTCATTCTAATTATCTTGAGAAGAGTTGCCCGTAGCGATTTTTACTGAGAGACATTTTTTACACAAAAATTACGGAAATGTATATTTTTTCACCCAGTAGTTTTATACATGTACGGTCGAAAAGTTATTACTTTTCAAAACAGTTAAAACACATAAAGTTGGCGCCCTCTACAAATATGAGTCATATTGACATCAAAATCAAATTCGTCATGTCAAAAAACTCCCAGACAGATTGGAAAAAATCTAAATAAAAATTTTAAAAAATCCTTTATGGGTATTTCGCCACTGCACTGCAAGAAAATCTACAAAATAAAAGAGTTATTTTTTGTAAACACTTCTGCGTTAAATCTAAACAGACAATACTTGTCAGAAGTTATGTTTTCAGTTATACAAATTTGCCTAACAAAGAAAAAAATGCTTAACGTTTGGAAAGTTTATCTCTTTCCGTCGTCGGAAGCAAAAAAATACAAAGAATAAAGAAAAAAACTATTTAAAATATTTAAATTCAACTATTCAAGAACGCTTTACTTTTTAAAACAGATACGTCTACAAGAAACCGTTGACGTACTGTTAAAATGACATTATCTCCATTATACATTAATTTTATTTTATTACATTATTATATTATGATATAATGTCATTTTAACAGAACGTCAACGGTTTCTTGTAGATGTAACTGTTTTAAAAAAGTAAAATGTTCTCGAATAGTTGAATTTAAATATTTTAAATAGTTTTTTTTCTTTATTCTTTGTATTTTTTTGCTTCCGACGACGGAAAGAGATAAACTTTCCGAAACGTTAAGCATTTTTTTCTTTGTTAGGCAAATTTGTATAACTGTAAACATAACTTCTGACAAGCAGTGTCCGTTTAGGTTTAACGCCAGAAGTGTTTACAAAAAATAACTTATTTATGTTGTAGATTTTCTTGCAGTGCAGTGGCGAAATACCCATAAAGGATTTTTTTGAAGAGATGAATCCGCCACATAGATATAGACATTTTTTAAAAATTAAACTTCTACACCCTGTAACTCCGAAACTAAACATTTTATCTGCAGAATGTGCTGCCGAGGTTTCCGGAATACAGTTGTGACCACCCTGAATAGTGAGCTATCAACTTTTTCAAAAATCCGAAAGGTGCCTAAATTTTACCTAACAAAACTGAAACTATTTTTCTCTGTTTGACATACCCTCTTCTTCATTTTCCGAGAGACCCATAGAGAATTATGAATATGCATATTGCACAAAAAAACTCATCCTGTGTATTACAAGTAAAAATTATAATATTTTAAAAACAAAACAAACAACGCTTTATTTTACAAAAAGCCAAAACAGCTTCATTGACAAAGCACTCACAAACAACAAAATCACAAAAAAAGTACAAACAACAAAAAATACACAATACAAATAATACAATTCAAAAAAACTTAAGTCTTTGAAATTACAAAAAGAATATACATGGACAATTTTAGTTGTACAACAGTACGCAGTAAATAGATATAATTTTAGAGTTATAAAATATTAAATACTTTTTACAGGATTTTTCAATTGTGGGTTTTCAAAAGAACATATCTAAGAATATTCACCACAAATTTTCCATCTCTATCTTGTTTTGATAACCTACTTGCTTGAATAAACTGAAGTTTCTTGAGTATTGTCTTTAACTTCCACGAAATCATTTCACAGGAGCCTCTATCGTTTGAGATTTTAATAAAGTAAGTAATGGGATACAATTGAGAGGCCCGCTTTAGCTTAATTTGAATATTTAACACCAACATGTTAGAATTTCATGTAAAAGACATCTTTTGTACCAAGCACTGTTAACTGAATATTGTTGAAAAGAGAGGATATAATATTTCATAAGAATTTCTTAGTTTAGCTAATTATTTCATTAATTAGAAATTTCATTTCAGTAGGTTTATAATTACAAATATTATAAATATTATACAGGGTGTCCCAGGCTGAGCGTGCATTAGAAGTTTGTCGAGAACTACAATATCAAGATTAGAGATTTTTTGCACATCATTGTTTCACAATGTAATCTATAGATTCAAAATATTTTCAATATGAGGGCACTTCCGGAAATACCGGATGTTGACAGCAACTTTCTTATTTTAAACGGGTATCCCAAATTTTTATTATATACACTCAGATGCAAAAAAACGCAATACAGAAATTTTTGGTCAAATTTAAAGTGTTATATTTTTGTAATTTTTAGCCCTATTTTCATGAATTTTTCAATAAACTCTCTATAATTATATCAACTTTAATTCGTAAACTCAGTTTTTTTTTAAACTTTTGTAATTGCCATATTATACAGGGTTAATCGAGGGGTTGTTTTTTTATTCTAACTTTAAAACACCCTGTGCAATAATTTCGTATGCAAATTTACCTAAAATATAATTTTACGGTAAGAACCATGATTCCTGAGCATTTTGTTTTTTGGATCATGTCAATACATGCCTTTGTTAATTTTTAAGAGCGAAATGAACTGATCACGATCAATTTGCAATTTTTTCTGTTATCATTACTTTTGATGTATTTTTTTAATAAGGCGAGATGGTTTAGGGGACTATTGTCGTAACGACATATTACGCTGCATCGAATACTCTATACTAAATTTTAAAAAAAAAGTTAAAGACTAACTTTACAGTCCTGGTTTTAATAAACATTGATAACGATTACAAAACTAACGATGTTAAAGGAAACATCTGTAACACTGAAGTATACAAACAGAAAAAAAAATTGTAAAAAATACCTTAATACTTTGTATTGCCTCCCCTGGCTGCTATAACTGCCTGTATACGGTTGTTCATACTGTCATTGAGGCTGCATATATCATATTGCGTTATGTTTTCCCATTCTTCTTAAAGGATCAAGCGAAGTTCATTTAATGAAGACGAACTCTAACCCTCCTGCCAGACATTTCTCAAACGTCGAACATGACGGGCAGTTCATAGTAGTATATAGTTCACAATAATCACCAAAGCGGCCTTGTCATATTGAAAAAAACTTTAAAAATAAATTATAATTGAAAAAATTGCAAATTGTTGGTGGCAAGTTTATTTCGCTCTTAAAAATTAACCAAGGCATGTATTGACATGACCCAAAAAACAAAATCATGGTTCTGACCGTAAACTTATATTTTAGGAAAATTTACACACGAAATTATTGCCAGGGTGTGTCAAAGTAAGGGGTAAAGAAACAACCCCTCGATTAACCCTGTATAATATGCCAAATACTAAAGTTTATAAAAAAAAACTTAGTTTACAGATTAAAGTTCATATAATTATATACAGCTTGCTAAAAAATTCATGAAAATAGACCTAAAAATAACAAAAATATAACAGTTGAAATTTGACCAAAATTTTCTCCGTTGCTTTTTTTTGCATCTGAGTGTATTTAAATGTTTTATAAAATTATATGAATTTTTATATCAAACACTCTAACATTAATCGTTTTCGAAAAAAAAATATTTACAATTTTTGGGGGAAAATACCTCCTGTCAAAAAAATTTAAATCTATCGTCTCGTATTCCTATCAAGTAAAGTAAAATCACGATCGTAAATCGCTTGTTTTTAAAAGGTTGTTTTTTCGAAAAGATAACTAGATAAAATCATTAGATATGTTTCTGAGCATCTGAAATGGAATTATAAGGATATCGTTAGGGTACCCACTTTTTTATAACGAGAAAACGTTAATAATTTAAAAACTCAAAAATTTTTGAAATAGATAGCCACATTTCTTCTTTCTTTGTGTCACAGTGGCTGTGGTAACAATTACATTTGACGTTTAGGCTATACGAATTTTTTAACAAGCTATTTTTTTCCTCCAAAAAGTTTAAATATTTTTTCTCAAAAACGGTTAATGTTAGGGATAGAGTGTTTGATATCAAAATTCATAAAATTTTACCGAGAATCTATGTAATAAAAAATTTCGGTACACATTTAAAATAAGAAAGTTGCTGTCAACTTGCGGTATTTCCGGAAGTGCCGCGATATTAAAAATATTTTTAAATGATTTGCGAAACAATGATGTGCAAAAAGCTTCGGTTTAGATTTTGACAATTAAGTTAAGACAAATCGATAAGACAAATATATTTTCTTTTTATTATTTTTCAGATAGGTCTTAAATAGCCGAGTTATTTTAATATCATTTGGTTTTATCATTTTTTTTTAAATTTTGAAAACCACTGGATTTTTTTCTGAGGTTTCTTCTAAATTGAGTCTACTACCTATGTTGACATATTATTAAGATATCATGTTTTTATCTGAAAATTAATTAAAATCCAATTTTTTTTGAAAAATACTGAATTTTCATTTTTTTTTCGGAAAAAACTCATAAACGTAGGATAGAAATATATCATTCCTAAAATATTTATACTTATTTAAGGCTCACACCCTGTATAAAAACATTATGCGTTTTGGTAAGTTGAGATTTATAAACTGGGTATTTCTTTCTAAATATTCAGAATTTCAAGCAGTATAATCCGTAAAAAATATCAACTTCCTTTATTATAGAATTTGACCTCGTCTGATTTTTAAATTGGCAAGAAATTGCAGTTCGGTGTAAGCATAATTGCATTTGCAAGTTTGATGAAAAAAGCGGTAGTTATTAAAAATTTACTGAAACCACTGCAACTGATTTTTGGTTTGAAGAACGTTTTTACATTAAATTACTCTATTAAATTGATGTACTGAAATTGAAATCTTATTTTGAACCGTTAAAATATAAAAATAATTATTAGTTTAACCTTCATGAAATGATAAGTTTAAAGGTTAAACTAATAATTATTTAAAAATAGTAGTAGACTATAATCTATATCAAAATTCGATATAATGTCTTTGTTAAATATATTTATTTTTGACCATACCGTAGCATCAACCATCATCTCTGAATTCATTCCCATATTCCTTTCAGCCCTCAAAAAACCTTAATTCTCATTGTAATATACGCTAGTGTATTGAATATTTTAGTGATTAGTGCTGTTTGTATGGATAAAGTGTTATATTTCAATCTCAATCCAAAACACTAGACAGATTTCTTTATTTGTTTTCAGATTTATTTTTATCACAACGGTTTAGGACATGAGAGGCACTTTTTTTTTGAACATTTGTATGTGACATACAAATTCATGACTGTGACATTAGTTAGTCTGTAATGTTTATGACATAAAAAAGATATGTGGAAATTGGTTTAGAGATGCCAAGCTATACAGGGTGAGTCTTAAATAAATGCAAATATTTTTAAGGGTGGTATATTTCGACCCCAGGGTCTGAGGTTTTTTTGCAAAAAAAATGTTGAAAATCGTGCTTTTTCTTTTAAATTTTCCTTTATATTTTAGAAAACATTTTAGAACTGTCTGTTAACCTCAAATTTTTCCAGGGTATAATTTTTTAATCTCTGGTATTACCATGGTTACGGTTTACGGTTTATACTATGGTTACGGCACTAAAAATGATGCAAATAATAATAAAAAAAGCAGGAGAAACCGAATTATTAGTTTAACCTTTAAACTTATCATGAAATGAAGAAAAAAATAAGCGGTACGATCTGTGATTGTTACGGCTACCGCTAGATGGCGTAGAGCGTCTAGCACTCTTGCCATAGTAGTAATTTATTGTACTTCTCAATGCTATTCTCTGCTTTTCGTTTTTCAGATCGAGGGTTACAGCACAGTCGGCCTGACGATGGAGAAAAATCTCCGAAACTCCAGTCGTCGAATGGCTGTTCCCTTTAGTCTGATGACCTTAATGCAGAGAATAAGCATGTAGGTTTTGGCCATTTTTCCGTTAGTTGTATTTTGTTCATTTAAAAATAAGAGATAACATTCAGTTTAAAACTAATGTCAGTAAGCTTCATGTAAAATATCTTTAAAATTAAATTTATTGTAAAACTGCTCAAAAAATCGATTCTGTTAAGTAACTGTAAAGTAATTCTGTAAAGTAAAAATTCATAAACAGGCTACTGCAGGTTATGTTTGCTATTATAAAAATAAAATAAAGCCTTAGAGTGCTTTTTTTAAAATAAAACACGAAAAACTTTTTTAATAAAATGGGCCTTAAGCCCATGACGATAGCCCTTTTACCTGAATATTCCCGAGGAATTTAGGAACTCCGAAAATGTGATGTAGAATATAAAAGAGGTAATTTTGACGATATTGGAGGTTTTTATGTAGTTTTTTTACTATTAAACTTATGTAATAAACCAAAAGAACACTTTTTAATACTTTGGGCACATGTCTTGCTAGACAATTAAGTTCGGTTATAAGATTATTAATACAGAGTACCTCGCAAAAAGAATCATATTATTCCTAGAGAATGAGGGAACAATTGTTGCGCCAACCGCTATTGCTCTTTATGAGCTATTTTTTTTAAGTTAAGCGTTTTCTGTATCGGCTAATTTAAAATTTGAGTTTAAAATATAGTTTATCAAAATTCACATATTTCATTATCAATAAATTCTATACCTTCTAGTTCTCATGCTATAAATAACGTCATAATTTGATCGAAGTAAGTAATAATGCGTAACGTACAAATATCATCATGCACTTAATAGTGGAATATTACTTATTGTATACAACCACATAATGTTTAGGATATGCCCCTTTATCAGCCATGCAATATTTCTAAAAACTTTTTTCATCGATGATATTCTCGCACTAATGAGTCACTCTGTATATTGCTATGTCGTAAACTAAGGTATCTTTGTGTGACTGCAGTATAACTTTCGTAGATTCCTCATATTTTCATATCGTGTAATGTACCGTTAGGTTTGGTTATTTTCAACAATAAAATTATCTTTACTACATGCTATTAAAGTGCAACTAAAATAAGACTACATAACCCAAGCTTGCCATTCTGCAGTAAACACTGCATGGTTATTAACATTTTAAAATGTCAACTACTAATAGGTGTATTTTACGAATTCTGAATACTGCTACAAACAGAACTATAAAGGCCTATTAGTATATCTTAAAACACTGTTATTTCCCTCATAGTTTACGTAAAAAACCTTTCTTTTAAATAGCACTCGGAAAAAATATATTTACTTCAACAAAATTTTATGTTAGTAACAGGGTGTTTTTTAGAAAACAAATATGTCTCGTAAATTTCGGCGTTTACCGAGATCACGGAATTAGAACAGATTAAAAAGGAAAGAAAGAATATTTTAAATGGAACTATTAGTACCCCAAAATTAGGGTGCATACAATGGCCCTTTTGTTTAGGAATAATATATTTTTTGTAGAAATATCTTAGACAATAACTCCTAAACTTTCATTGTACTAATCTAAAAAAAATATTGTTTTATTTTTATAGTAGATATTTTATCATTAGTATATATGAAACTAATTTATTTCCTATCTTTATTTGTTAGTTTTTTAGTAAAAAACCTTGTCTTCTTATTCAGTTTTTTAAAGAAACATACATCTACTGCATTAATATTACGAAAATATATTTTCTCAAACTTCATTTATATATGTATAGCGTATTCTTTGGTATAAAATGCATATTTAGGGCTATTTACCGACAGACCGTGTTATTTTAGGATAAATTTAAAATGCCATCTAAAGTATTGCTTAGAATTTTGATTTCATATTTTGGCTATTTTTCTGTGATAATAAAGAGGTTAAATGACTCTACTTAGGTTCATATAACTAATTAATATAAACATTTCATATAACTATATAATCCTAGTTTCAACGAAAAACCCTAAAAATCTTACCAAACGTAACTCAGTTTACGATATTTGTAAAAAGCTAAAAATATATTCCCCAAATTTAAATCGCTTAAAGGTCAAATATTTTTAATCTTCAAAACACTATTATCCAATCAAACGTTCGCAAAAGTTCAACTCAAATACCAACTTCAATACAAAGTTTCGATGTATGCTCTATTTGTTTTAAGGGTCGTGGAGTTTTGTGCCCCATAACAACATATTAGATACCTACTTCCTCCCTTCTTAACGCTCTGTTTGTTCTGCGATTTTATTTAAGTTTCTATGATAGATCGGAAGTAAACAATTTTGAACTTGAAAATAGAATAAGGAAGTTTTAACCTCCGTCCTCTTATACGATTCTCTATGTTCAAAACTTTTCAAATGAAATATGTTATCATAGAAAAATTATTTTCTTTAATGATAGTATAAAAATATGTATTGTACGTGATATATTCTAATGTTCCATTAAACTTGACTGCTCTTTATTGACACGCTTGATTCTATTAGACTTTATAACCCACAAAATTCTATAAGTTACTGGTTTGTAGAAGTATGCTTTGGAATCAAATAAGACAATAGAAAATTTCATTAATGACTTATATTTAATTAACAATTATAAACAATCAATGTAATTGGCTGTGACAGTCTCGATTATATGAGATTAGATATGCAACTGGAATACTTAAGTGTTTCTGCTTCGGTTGGTTGGGAGAAAGGCCTCACCCTCTTCGCTGCACTCGTCCGCTGGTGGGTAGCGTGATTGTCCGGCTAACGTTGGAGAGCTTGTGAGACTCCACCAGTCTCAGTGCGTGAGCTACTTATGGGGAGGGTCAATTCTCGTATCTTCCTAGAAGATAACAAACAGCAGTATTCTACTCAACAAAATTGATAAGTACCCAGTTTTGTGGTGGTGTTCTAAATTACCAATTGAACTGTCTGTTGGTTGCCAATGAAGGTACAATAAAAATAACTTATGATTAAACAACATATTAGTGATTCAAATAAACAATAATCAATATCTAAATCCAACTAGTACTTATTATAATAAAAATTATAATTAAAATTTAAAAAAGAAAATAGGCAATGACAGTTTAAATTAAGTTATAATTGAAAAGATTGTCCAAATTATTTAAAGAATATAAAGAATATAAATATAGAATTATAAAAAAAAATATAAAAGAAAAATATTTTGCTCTCTCTCTAGAAAATTCCAGACCACCACAATCACTTCGGTACGACTTGAAAAAAAAAAACATATTGTTACAGTAAATTATTTGATTTAATTTGTAGACACGTGTAAAAGAATAAAAAATGTAAGATAAAAAACTAAAAAATATATGAAAATTTAAATTAGAACAAAAGTTAATACTAAAATGCGATATTAAAAGATAAATTAATAAAAAAGATAGAACGATAAAGGTAAATAGAAGGTAGGATAAGATACGAAAAACGATAAATGCGGCAATTCGACAGATAAAAACTAAAAGAAAGATATGTCACTCCAGGAACAAAGATAATGCATCCGCCAAAATAAGATAAAAGATAAGGTAAGGTAAATTTGACAGATACGAGGTAAAGATACGTTCCCTAGAGTGACCCAAAAACAACAAAAAACAATAATCTATCTGTCGAATGGCCTGCCAATAGACACCACCACTACAGGGTCCAGATAAAACAAGAGTTGCCTTCTGGCAAGCAAGGATTCGTTAAAGGTGACATAAGTCGTATAATAAAAATATTATAAAAAATCCTTACTTACCAGAGTCCGTCCTGGTTCGTCTCTGAGAGTACTCCTGCAGTGGCTGGTTCTATTCATGGCCCCTGAGACTGCTAAATAGAACACCTCAGCGGATTCCTGTTCATCAGCTTGCGTCTCAGTACATAAGGAAGAAAGATAAAAAAAATAATAATTAGTACTAGATAAAAATTAAAGGTATTAGAAAAATTATAAAACTACTATACACGTGCTACTAAGATAAGAAGATAAAAAATTATGATAAAAAAATTAATTGTGAGATAAATAGATAAAATAGAAAAAGGAATTTAAAAGTTAGAAGCTAATTAAATAATTAAATCAAATAATTAAATCATATTAGATAGTAAGAAATGTTTAAAAAAATAAAACTAATAAATAATTTCCATGTCGTACCTCGTGCCGGTGTCTGGAAAAACTAGGTGTTTAAGCTAAGAAGATCGAGATGAGAGAGAGTGATTTTCGGCAAAACAAGTTCCTTTATAGAATTCTCCCATTCATTTAGACATGCGTTAAGTACCAAATGTCAATAAAAAATTTATAATTAATAGTAAAAATAATAAATACGATAAAATTTCCTACATACCTTCAAAAAAATGTGTGTAACAATTGCATCTTAATTATTTAACACTAAACAAAATATTAATAATAAACCTTCGTTTTCATTAAAAATAAACAAATTATTATCGGTAACCCATAGGCAACCAGAAAATATATAAAATATTTAAACGATTTAAACTAACAACCATCGCTAGTGATGTGTACCACTATCGAGGTTCCGCAAAAAATCGATAATATATAAAAAACGGACAAACGATATAAGAGGAATAATGTAACGAAAATATTTTCGTTACAACTTGTAAAATTTACTGGAAGCAGTTTGGTATTTCGCCATCTCAAACAGAAAATTGGAAACTAAAAATATTTTTTTCTAGGACTAGCCTAGAAAATGCAGTTTGACACACGGAAAACTCGATCTGAAATTGGCGTTTTGCAAACTGTTGTGTGCTAAGGATTTAGTGCACTACATGTGTCATTTTGCACCGACATGTGCCAATTTTAACATTTTTAACCTCCAATGTTTAGCTGAAACACCAAACGCAACGCAGCCGTCAGAAAAGTGTCATCATTACATCGCAAATTATTTCACAAACCTGGCAAAAACTGAGTGAGTCTGCTGCTAATTTGTAGTTGTAGAAAAAATAGCGTAAAAAACTCGTTCGAAAACTTTTTTGTATACTCGTTCGACTTGTGACTTTTGCCTGCGGCTCGAGCCAACAAACTGTCGAATTCGTGTGCAAAACGGCCTTTTCGAAACTCGTTGTTTAATATACTATTACTTATAAATAAAGAGGCAATGAGAAGTTTGTCTTCCTTGGATTTTTAAACTACAGCATTTATAAATATAGTATACTGTTTATTAGGAGTAAAAATGACACTTTTTGTGGCGAGGCTGTACGTTGACTAGATCGATTAACAAATCGGTATATGATGACTCAAGAAATGACTTGCCCTCTAAGCTCAATAGTCTTCGGATTAAGATAGAGATAGTGAAGTGCACACTTGATAACGATCAGTTATTTATCTTATTGAATCAATGTGTAGGTCAAAATACACAAAGACAATGGAAGTCCGAAATTTTTTAGTATTTGTTCTTCAGCTGTTGCTATATCTCAATATATGATTTTTAAAAAAATTATATAAGGATTCTTGCCACTTAACTGCTGATATAGAAATTTAATTCTACGCTGGTGTTTGTCATAATATGGATCAACCTGCTCTCACTACCGGTTTCGGAGCCCTACTCCATCATCAGGTGAGCTTGGGCAGATCCACAAAATGACAACCACAGCGCAGAGATAGTTAATTCCGAGTTGTCGGAAAGTATCGGTTAAATATTAAGTCCCGAACGGGAGATAGCGGCTTGCGTGCAATGGTAGTACTTTTGTACCACCGAGGCGCAACTATTGATACTAAAAGGCTTTTTTTCAGGCAAGCCAAACTATAAAATAGAAAACAAATTTCTTGCAGTATAGGTATATCATAAAATTATATAAGGATTCTTGCCACTTAACTGCTGATATAGAAATTTAATTCTACGCTGTGTTTGTCATAATGTGGATCAACCTGCTAAATTTCTATATGAGCAGTTAAGTGGCAAGAATCCTTATATAATTTTATTATATACCTAGACTGCAAGAAATTTGTTTTCTATTTTATAGTTTGGCTTGCCTGAAAAAAAGCCTTTTAGTATCCTTTTACTATCAGTAGTTGCGCCACGGTGACGAAAGCCTACCATTGCACGCAGGCCGCTATCTCCCGTTCGGGACTTAATATCTAACCGATACTTTCCGACAAGTCGGAATTAACTATCTCTGCGCTGCGGTTGTCATTTTGTGGATCTGTCCAGGCTCACCTGATGATGGAGTAGGGCTCCGAAACCGGTAGTGAGAGCAGGTTGATCCACATTATGACAAACACAGCGTAGAATTAAATTTCCATATCAGCAGTTAAGTGGCAAGAATCCTTATATAATTTTATTATAATAAAACTCATTTTCTATTTTATATATGATATATTGGAGATATACTTCATATTTATGCGTACTCACAATTAAGGAAATAAAAACATGACATTAGGCCTGATTATGTGTCAAATATAGACCAGCGATCTCCAAAAACTAGAACTAACATACACACACACACACACACACACACACACACACACATACAGTTGAATCGAATAGTACTGGATCTGTAAAAAATATTCAAAATCAAATCTATGTGTTTATTTTTAGAAATAAAATAAATATATCCAGGCTGTATTATACGCATACCCTTACAATCCTTTCAAAATAATTGCCGTATTTACGGTTGGTACTCAAAACGCTCCTCAAGACTTTTCAGCGACGAAACTTCAAGGACCCTTTGAAATTTTATTTTATAGATTATCCATAAAGATTTTCTTTGTCGATTGCACTTTACAGAAATGTAAAATTTGTCGGTATTGGATGGATCTTGTTCGAACCTTACGCTTTTTTTATGGAGTCTCAGATTTTCATTTATTATTGTCATCTTTTTTGTCCAGTCAACAACAAAATTTGTAATGACCTAATTTTAAAAATAAAAGAAATTTAGCCATATTCGGAACCTCGAAATTAATATAATAAATTAGTGGTTTCAATTATACTTTATACTTAAAAGTTTACAATTATTCACACAATACTTAAAAAAAATAAAACTATATCTAAAAGATTATTCTAGCAATAGCTTGCAGTAGTCAGTTGCATCCATAGAGACAACTAATAATTAACTTATAAAAAATAGTTTATTGTTTTACTAGGAGTAAAAATGACACTTAAATGACAGGCTGTACGCTTGAGTACAGCCGAGGCACAAAAAATCATTTTTACTCCGAATAGAACATGCTAATTTTTTTTTTCAAGGGCCAGAAATAAGTTTTTAAACAATTTCAAGAGTTTCAAACAATATAAAAATTTTAGTCAAAGTAAAAGTCATACTTTGTATGTGCTGAATTATTCATATTATGCATATAATTCATTCGTTCTGCGTCATATGTAAATATACAGGGTGTCCCAGAAATAAGTGCAAATATTTTAACTGGTAGTATATTTCAACCCCAGAAACACGCCTATGAGTTTTTTTTTGCAAAAAAAAAAAAATTTGAAAATTTGAAATTTTTTTAAATTTTTTTTAGTTTTTAGTTAAAAAACATAATTTCTTGATAAATTGGCAACATAGATATTAGATTAAATTTACAAGAAAGAAATTCAGAAAAGATCCAGTGGTCTCAAAATTTTAGGAAAAAATTATTTTTTTGCAAATTTTGAAAGTAAAATAACTCCGTTATTTTGGACTTATTTGAAAAACGATAAAGTGAAAATATGTTTCTTTTATCGAGATCTACCACCCCTTAAAATACGTATACGTGGTTACGCTCGTAGAATTTGTCACTTTATGTCAGTTTAACCATTGACCGGGCGTATCGGGAATTTTGTGCAACTACAGTTGCACACTCCAACTTGTAACTAAAATTGCGGTACTCCATGTCGCTACGCCCCCTGTTATGTAAGTAAAATAGTTATCATATTATTTAATTATTTAGCATTATTTCGTGTAATTTTAAATAGTTAATTAATTTGTTCGATTCATTTTATCATAATCTCTTAAATATATGTTATATAATCTGTGGTAAATGACGGAATATACAAAGTATACAAACTTTTCCCAGAGATTTCCAAGTTTTTTTCGCTAAATATGCTTCAGAGATAAAGGTACTAGTTAGAGACAATAAGAAACGAGTTGATCCCTGGTGGAGTGAACCCCATAAAACTACTAGTTTTTTATCTACAGAAGCAGACTAAAATATTTAGATTATAGTTTCATCTTCTTCCAGTGGTTAAAAAAATTTTGATTATGTAAAGGGATTTGAGCAAAATAATTTTTTTTATTTTGAACACTAAAAATGATTCGTTTGGTTCTTTTTTTTATAATAAAGTTTTTTTTTGTGTTAATAAAGTAAATATGTATTAAAAATGTTGCTTTTTACTGTTTGGCATGCTAAATTTTACAAAAAAATATTTTAAATTACAGAATACTTAAAAAATATAAATGCGGTACGGAATACCGCTACGCGCCCGGTCGTGTGATTCTAAAGTACGCGCCTGCCCGAGGGTTAATAATATATTTTATCTACAACCGTTTAGTTATAACGTTTTTACATCACTATTTTTTTAGTATTTCAGTTACGTTATGAGATTCATAACACAACTAGTGGTGTTATGAATCTCTAACACAACTAGTTTTTATAATAATGAAAAACAACTACCTACGAACATCTAAATATATTAATTTTTGATACAAATTCCTACTACTAATTATTATAAATATTAACAACACGTTTTTTACACTTCTTCAAAACAATTCCTGCTGCTGAGGATGATGATTATAACTGGTTGTATAATTTTTCATATTTTGATCGCGACTTTTCCGGCAATAATGATTCCGCGGCACGTACTGCTGCAACTTCTATATCTGAAGGGAGACTTCCGGAATCGCTCATCGTAATTTTTAAAATAATTTTTTTGGCAAAGCGTGCTCGCGTCTACTTGACAGGGCAAACTGACTTTTAAAAATGTGACAAATATCATAGTTAAAGGTGTTAAAGATGGGCGACTAATAAACGAAAATTAAAACAGCATTTTCTTATTTTTCGGTTGTAGATAAATCGTCGTACATGACACGTGCGTTTAAACATGATTACAACACTCGTGTGATTCGTTCACACTCGTTGTAATCATGTTAAAAACACACTTGTACTGTAAATAACTATTTTCGTACTCTTATGCTTAAGCGTAAAATTGCTTTTCTTTTATGCCTAGGCGTTAAAATGACTTTTTTATATTGTCAATCACGTCGCAAAAATTAATACTTTTGTGACGTTTGCAAAAAATATTGTTGTTGAAACACAATTTCTCCTAACGTATGATAATCAAAAGCCATAATGACATTACTCGTTAATTGAAAATTACAATCACTAATTCTGACGTTCTGAATGCTTACATCGAAATTAGAGAAACAAACTTCTACGCTAATTGAAATCACTAATTTCCAAGTTATGAATGAAGCCTTAGAGTTAATGAAATTAAAATTTTTAAAAAACTAAAATTAAGATTTAAATTTTAACTAAATATTAACTAATCAAAATATCTCTTCTTGTTTTCAGATACCAAGCATCAATAAACCACCACAAGGCTAACTCAATATGAATCCACACCGACCAGCGTAAACACTCGTCTCACTCCACTGGATTTCATTAGTCTGGCCCGTCTTGAATATTCTCCTACGCTTCTTGAATGTTCTCTTACATTTTCGTGCACCTGATTAAAGGAGACGACGCGGACAAAATGGGCGACGAAATCCACCGGTCTGACAACAACACGCTGAACGAGGTCCTGAACAAAAGCAGCACGGTCGATCCGAAGCTGTATGAGCGCTATCTGACAAACAAGGCTATCGACGAACCGGCTTATACTGTGCTGGCTGTTATGTACGGTGTGCTAATTGTGCTGGGCGCTCTAGGAAATACTCTTGTCGTAAGTAAACTTGATCCTTATGGTTTAATGTATTATTTATTTCTTACTATACAGGGTCAGTTTTAAATAAGTGCAAATATTTTTGGGGTAGTATATAAGCTGTCCCAGGTTGAGCGTGCATTAGAAGTTTCTAGAGAACCACAATATCTAGATCGAAGATTTTTTGCACATCATTGTTTTACAACGAGATCTATCGATTAAAAATATTTGCAATATGGCGGCACTTCCGGAAATACCTGTAGTTGACAGTAACTTTCTTATTTTAAATTAGTGCTCCCCTTTTTTTATTACATACTTAAATTCTCTGTAAAATTCTATGAATATTGATGTTAAACACCCTATACCTAACATTAACCATTTTGGAGAAAACAAATATTAAAAATTTTTGAACGGATAAAAGTACCTGTCAAGAAAATTGTATAGCCCAAAAGTAAATTTTAGTGATTACCACAGCTACTCTGGCATAAAGACAAGACATGTAGCTATCTATTTCAAAAATTAAGTTGTTCAAATGTCATATAATATTGGCGGCAGCTGTCATGAAATTAAGCGATTAAAAAATTATCATAAATCGTTTTTTTTTTTCAAATGGAAAGTAACTTTTTTTATTTCACTAGTGAAAAGGTTTTTCAATTCGTTACTTTTTATCTATACATGTTCCTATACCTTAAATAAATCGTTTTTAAGTTATTTAAGATTTATTTTGAAAACGTATATTTTACTTGATTTTATCTAGCTTCCTTTGACATTAAGTGTCAAACAGTCAAACAATTTATTTCCATCTGTCAGGAAACGAATCATTTGAATTTCCTATATTATAAATGCTGCATGCTTAAGAGTTTAAAAAGTGTATTTATAAAAATATATATCTCGCATTTTCGCTCTTTAATAATATCTAATAGTTGATATTATTAATTATTATTAATAATCTATCATATGATTGACAAAAAAAAACGCAAAATTGGCTTGGAAATGATGATCGATAACATACTGCTTTTTGAACGAGTGTCACTGTACGACATGGCCAGAGCTATTGTTTTACATTACTCTTTAAAATCAAGAAAAATATATATTTTTTTAACTAATTTGCTATTATAAAGGGTGACCCCAAAAAATATCACGTGACACTTCAATTTTTTAAATGGAATGCCCCGTATATTTTGACGAATATCGATATAGCTCATCGAGACGAATTTAACGCTATATGGGTTAATAGGTCTCTATTGAACCGTTTGTTTACAAAAAATAAAAAACTTTACGCTATCAAAAAACATCTTAATATTTTTTTTTTAAATTCATAACTGCAGGTAGGCACAGGCTAAGTATACACCAGTCTTATTGTTAGCCTTGTCACTTGAGTGTTAGAGCATTTTGTTATCAATTAAACATTCCCTTGCTTTGAAGTACAATGCAGTTTTCGTTTACACAAAGAATTGAAGTTTTAATGCATACATACTACATACTGCCATTACTCGCTGACGAGTATTTGACACGCATCAGAAGATTTTCACGCAAGGCGTTTTCTTTAATGAGCTTTTCTGTGACTGAAAAGCCAGATACGAGATGTCATCTGCCTACCGCACTCCGGACATTCAAAAATCTCATTGCTTTGTTGCCTCTTTACTTTTTGGTTGTCGCTGTTAACTGAGTTTACAATTTTTCTCCATTGAGTTCTATTGTGAGCTGTTTCTTCCCACTCATTCTGCGTATTAATCCCCGTTTAAGTTTCCGTTGTACTTTTTGAGTTGTCCACCCGGCCTCCTCTTACCGTCTACAAGCTCACCGTAAACCAGAGATTTTGGTATGCGGTTTTCTTGCAATAAAAATATACGCTTTAAAACTAAATCATAAATAACGATTTGTGTTAGATATAGGAACATATATAGGCAAAAAGTAACGACTTTTCACTAGTAAAATAAAAAAAGCGGATTTCCATTTAAAAAAAATGATTTCTGGTAATTTTTTAATCGCTCAATACCATGACAGCTGCGGCCATTATATGACATTTGAACAATTTAGTTTTTGAAATAATTAAATTGTTTGCGTTAAATGTCTTCTCTTTATAGCACAATGGCTGTGGTAATCACTAAATTTGACGTTTAGACTATACACATATTTTTGACAGGCAGTTTTTTTCGTCCAAAAATTAAAAAAATTTTTTTTTTCAAAAACGGTTAATGCTAAGTATAGAGTGTTTAATAAAAAAATTCATAGAATTTTACAGAGAATTTAAGTATGTAATAAAAAATGGGGGCATCCATTTAAAATAAGAAAATTGCGGTCAACTTCCGGTATCTCCGGAAGTGCCGCCATATTAAAAAAAAAATTAATCGATAGGTCTCGTTGTATAACAATGATGTGCAAAAAATCTCCAATCTAGATATTGTAGTTTTCTAGAAACTTCTAATGCACGCTTAGCCTGGGACATCGTGTATTTCGCCGTAAGAAACACGTCTAAGAGTTTTTTTCGTGAAAAAAGAATTGAAAATTTGTAATTTTTTAAAACATTTTTTTGAAATTTTTCAAAGGAAGGAAACTCCTAAAGAAAATATCCTGTTGTTGTTCCATTTTTTTAAATTTTGAAAGTAAAACATCTCGGTTATTTTGGAATTGTTTGAAAAACAGTTAAAAAAAGATATGTTTCTATTATCGAGATCTACCAGCTCTGAAAATATTTGCACATATTTTAGACATACCCTGTATAGTCATACATATCTGTCACACCAACACATACTTAATTGCATTTTTGGCTTCCTTTCAGTTAACTTTACATAATCCTAAGAAATGAGTAAATATATTTCACTAATTTCAGAGATATTAATAAATAAATACAAAATATATATTTTTCAACTTCCTTTAAAAAAATATCACAAATACAAACACTGTCCTGAAATCAAAACTATACTAAGTATTTACTTTAGAAGGTCTATACCTACTTTGCTATAAATATTGCAATTTTAAATCATACAGGCTGTTCAAAATTCTACGCCAAACTTTTTAAAATATATATATATATATTTTTTCTGTTGTTTTATGGACACTGTATATTATTTTCGTATTAGATAGAGAATTATAAAACTAACATTTTTTGCATTTAAAGTATTTCAGAATATTTAGTAGTTTTGCAGATACAGGCATTATTATTTCATATGGATCTTTAAACAATAAAATACGAGAGAAAAATCACTGGGTGGCTTTGATGAAAATTTACTCCAGAAAATGTTATATGAAATATAAAACTGCGAATATGTGCGAAACCGTTAACAAATTGGAAATACGCGGAATACAAAAAATGCTCATTTTTTAATCCTCCATCTATTAAAAAAATAATATACAGGGTGTTCCATTTAAAATAACAAAGAAAAATTATTTTGCATTTTAGAAAGTTTGGCGTAGAATTTTGAACATCCTGTATGATTTACGATTACAGATTATTTATAGCAAAGTTAACTACAGGCCATCTAAAATAAATATAATATAGTTTTGATTTGTGAATATAGTTTATATAGTATAATAATAATATAGTTTTGAAGTGTCCATAAACTTCTCAAACAGTTATTTTTAATATTCTCTAGATAGTAATTTCGAGAACATGAGAAATTTGTGCGAAATGAAGAATCTCAGTTTATAGTTCCTCAACGGCATAATCGTGACATCTGAAACGGATTTAAAAGCGTAATGAATGTAAAAAAGTAATTTCTTTAATAGCACTGGTCATTATCTGACTCGACAGTGACGTAAATAAAATCGCAGAACGCTTTGCGTGGATATCTCAAAGCATTCTGCACCAAACTCAATATAGTACTGACAATGTTCCCACCTGCATTCACAAAATACAAGATGACTATAAAATACTCAGTTATTTAAACACATAGGTATATGATAGTATGAAATAAGACATTGCCATTTGTCCGCAATTAATTTTGATAGTGTTTGTTTTAAAATTCTAAAATTAATATCTCTCAAACAACGAAATTTGAATTATCGGACTTAAAAAGTAAAAACCTATTACTGTATTTGACTAATAATATAGAAATTTAAAGGATGAAACTTAACAAATAAAAAAATCTTGTAAACTGTATGTATTTTATAATCTCTATTGTACTTTTTAAACTGTTATTGTAAATTATTTTAAAATTAACTTTTACCACACTGAAAATATTTATGTATTGAATTTCTACAATTTAAAACAATATTTATATATATTTATATATATTATATATACGTTAGCATCACAATATACAAAAAAAGTTCATATAAAAAATACCCCAATTCTTCAATTAAACTGCATGTATAGAAGGCACAATGTACCTAGACATTACCCTGTTGTTAAATTCTGTAAGCTCATTTAAACCAATAAATACAATTAGGTTTTTGATATAAAAATTGATTTAGCTTTTGTTTTATATTACCATAATTATCAAAAAGAAAAATTAATCATTCAATTATACAAGAAATTAAATAGCGTCACCTCACACTAAGGTAAAATGGACTCACCCCACCAAGGTTGCTTCTCCTCTAGCCGGCCGGCTTCAATGAAACTACATACACGTTTTTAAGCAAACAAATCAAAGCATGATACTCATTCGACCGATCATGAGCGAGTCTCTGATCACACTTGCGCCTTTCTATCTAAATGTGAGACAGTACCGCGGAGACCAAAATAAAATTATACTAAATTTAAATTTTGACAATATCAAACAGCTTTATTATTATTCACATTCGGCAATACCATTTGGGATCTACTTTAGCTGTCTTTGAATATTCGGTTTACCAATAATTTATATAAAAAAGGACGATGTTTGTTGATACTTAAGCGTGTTCCTTTTTGCTAAATTGGCTTTTGGAGATCTATTATTTTAGGTTTTGTACAGTTATAATAAATCTATTATAAATTTAATTTAATTCTATTTAAATAATGCACTATTTCACTATAAAGCAAATTTTTTGCAAGATTTAACAAATATCTACTTTAGCTATTGAATGTTAGTTAATCATAATTTTTTCCAAGTCACGATTAGTCTATAGACTATTATAGGATCCAGTCAGAAACTTTATTAATTTATCTTGGCAACGATGCAATATCTATTACTTCTTTCATCAACAACATTCCAACAAGGACAAAAAATTAAAAGTTTCTTTATTAACTTACAAACTCTCAATATTTTTCAAGATTAAAAAAATATAAGAAGGATATCATAGACAATGGCATTATGATAAATTGGGTTCGATATTCAGTTAGTTTATTTTTTATATTAAGATGAGTTTTGAGTGACCTATAGAGTGTTTATTTTAAAATACATCTATATTTTGTAAAATTTAATACAAAATAAATCGTCGTTTTAAAAGTAAATATATCTGATAATTGATTTTATTATTATTATTTTAAATAAATTTGCGTCAAGTCCCAATAAAAAAACATCGTTTACCTGAATTGTTAAAATAAAAATTATAATTTATATATTAAAAATGTATTTTATTTTATAATATTAACGGCTATTATTATATTAAACATACAGTGTCAAAAATAATGTAAGTTAATTATCTGACTTGCAACTTCTTTTTTGTCGTGTTACTGTTGTGTCTTTCAAATGCACTGCAAGAACAACTGCAAGCTGTAGCGTCAGCGTATCTGTTATTTCTCCGCATATCCGTGTTTTACATCTCCTTATCTCTCATTCAAAGCTTTCTTGAAGATTTGTTCTGAGTACATGTTGTAGGTTGTTGTGATAGGATTAGTTGAAATGCGTCTATTATAAACATTAACGTTCTGACAGACTAATATAACTTCATTTGCAATATCTTAATATGGTTATTATCGAAAAAAGTATTAGTTTAAAGGATGTTTAGAGTAGTCATGCATTATTTGAAATTCTGCTATTTGGAAGTAATTTTAATGACAATATATATAATTTATATATTTCATTCAAATATATAAGTATGAAAATTATAAAATATAAAACAAATTTCTTGCAGTATAGGTATATAATAGAATCATATAAGAATTCTTGCCACTTAATGCTGATATAGAAACTTAATTCCACGCTGTGTTTGTCATAATGTGGATCAACCTGCTCTTACTACCGGTTTCGGAGCCCTACTCCATCATCAGGTGAGCTTGAGCAGATCCACAAAATGACAATCACAGCGCAGTGTAGTTAATTCCGACTTGTCGGAAAGTATCGATTAGATATTAAGTTCCGAACGGGAGATAGCGTAAACGTTAACTTTCGTACCACCGAGGCGCAACTATCGATAGTAAAAGGATGGTAAAAGGCTATTTTTCAGGCGAGCCAAATTATAAAATAGAAAACAAATTTCTTGCAGTATAGGTATATAATAAAATTATATAAGAATTCTTGCCATTTAAGATTTAATTTAAGATTTTATTTGAATAAATTTACTAATATAAAATTACAATATACAACAAAACCAAACCAAACAACAACAAAAAATATATGTTGAAATACAAATTTAAATAAGTCCTTACTCATCACCCTAGACTTGATTTTTAAACTATATTAGCTTATTTAAACAAATAAATGAAATTAGGTTTTACATCTAAAAAATTGGTTTAACTTTATTATTATTCAGATTCGGCATTGCCATTTGGGATCTACTTTAGCTTTCTCTGAGTATTTGGGTATAAAATTTTATTCACCGGTATTATATATAAAAAAGGTCGATGTTTCTTCTTTATGCTAAAGCCAGTTTCTTTTTCCTAAAGTGGTTTTTGAAGATCTGATTCTTAGGACTTGTAGAATTATAATAAATTTATAATAAATTTATTTTATTACAATTTAAATAATACATTAATTTACTGAAAGACATATTCTTTTGCAGAATTTAACAGAAATCTGCGTCAGCTTTTAAATTCTTCATTAATAACAATTTTTTTCCAAGTCACGATTGGCGTATAAGATCCAGTCTGAAACTTTATTAATTTATCTTCACATCGATGCAATATATATTAGTTCTTCCATGAGCAAAGTTCCCAACAAAGACAAAAAATTAAAAAAAATTCCTTTGTTAACTTACAAACTGTCCATATTTTTCAATATTAAAAAAAATATAAAAATTGTATCAGATACAATAGAATTATGCTAAATTTGCATTTTTCATATCTAATTTAGTTATTTCATTTTTAATATTTAGTCTTTCTGAGTGACTTATACAGGGTCTGAAATATACAGGAGTCTTAAATAAGTGCAAATATTTTAGGGGTAGTAGGTATATTTCGCCCCCAGAAACAAGATTGTAAGGTTATTTTCGCTATTTTTTGGAAATTTGGCATTTATTATGGCACTAGTGTTTATTTTAAAATAAAGCTAAAACATCATAAAAATAAAAAGTGTCTATACCTATGTGGCGGATTCGTCTCTCCAAAAAATCCTATATGGGTATTTTGCCACTGCAAGAAAATCTACAAAATAAAATAGTTATTTTTTTTTGTAAACACTTCTGCGTTAATCCAAACGGAAACTACTTGTCAGAAGTTAGGTTTACAGATATACAAATTTGCCTAACGAACAAAAAAATGCTAACGATTTGGAAAGTTTATCTCTTTCCGTCGTCGGAAGCAAAAAAATACAAACAATAAAGAAAAAAAACCATTTTAAATATTTAAATTGAACTATTCGAGAACACTTTAGTTTTTTATTCGAGGACACTTTAGTTTTTTAAAACAGATACGTCTACAAAAACCGTTGAAGTTCTGTTAAAATGACATTATATCAACAATTATTTAATAAGGTAAAACCAAAAAACCCCAAACTTTCTGTATGATTATTTTTAATTTTTGCGTATGTTATGTTCTTTAAAATCAGAGAAGTGATTGTCATACATTACTAACATCTACAGATGCATGAGCAATACATTTATTTTTATTAGATTGTATTAAAAAAGCCTCTTTTATTTTTTTAGAGGCTATCGCTTCTTTCATTATAATTTTGGCGTTATTAAAATTTATTCTGTGTCCCATGAATGCTGACAAATCTTAGATTTGTGAAAATCTCCCTTTCTTAGATAATCTTTATGTTCTTTAATTCGAACATTTTAAGGGTCTACATGTTTCACTAGTGTAAAATTTATCGCATTCGCATGGTATTTTATATATTACATTTTTGTTTTATTCATTGGTTTAGTATGTGATAAAATGGATCTAGGTGTATTTTGTGTGTTTGAAAGATGTTATATTGTTTGCTTGTTGTTTGGTATTATAAAAATGATTACGAAATAAAAAAATAATTTAAAATAAATTCGTTTACGCAAAAACGTAAAATATACCTGATATCCAAATTGCGTAAAATCCCAATAAAAAACAATGTTCAAGTAATTGTCAAAATAGGAATATAATAATATGTAAAACATGACCTGTCTGGTGTCGAATTAATAATTTGTGATGGAGCAAAGCAAGAATTTCCACATTAACATACAACTGGATAAAATTTTCTATGTCAGCATGAGAAAATACAATATGTGGTTGATATTATTATATAACTTGGTATCATTTGAGGGTAGTTTCATCCTGCTGCTGAATCCTTGACTCTGAAAATCCAAGGTTTTGCCAAAAAAGCTTTTAGAATAAGCAGTTTGTACAGAATCGGAATTCAAAGAAATTAATTCTAACCTTTTGGGAACACTCCTTGTACAATTTTTTAAAAATTTTAAGATATGTAAAAACAAATAAATTATGCTTGTCCAAGCGTTTTCCGAAAGACTAGGCCAGTTTCCTTTTTAAATGACAAATATTGTATTATTTGAGGGCGTTTTCACCATCTTAGAATTCGAGTTCCAAAAAAACATATTAAAAAAAAAAAAAAAAAAAAAAAAAAAAAAAAAATAAAAATCAGCTTTAAAACGTCAAACAGTTTAAGCAGAATCGTGATTACTCAATGTCATATTTTTAAGGAAACACCTATAAATTTATAAAGAATCTTAAAATATGGAAAAACAACAAAATAAAATATACGTGTTTAAGAGTTTTTCCGAAAATCTCACCTGTTTTTAAATAAAAATATTTATTTTAAAATAAAAAATATTTCTACCCTTTAGAATTCGAGTTCAGAAAAATCCCTTCTTATCGAACCTCTACACCTTTATAAAGTCAACTTGTTTCCCAAAAATCTCAGCTTCTTTTAATGCATGTAAGGCTTCTAAGTATGGATCGTGATTTCTGACTCAATGACCTTCACTTTTCGAAAACACCTGTATACATTTTTAAAAAATCTAAAAATATGTAAAACAAAATAAAATATACGTGTTTTAAGGTTTTTTCGGGAAACTTAACCGTTTTTAAATAAAAAATATTGTGTAATATTTGAGGGGTGTATTCTTAATTCCCTCCTTGAACTGGAATTTCGAAAATCCTCCTTATCGAACCTCAAACACCTCTAGAATCAACATGTAGGCCAAAATTGAGCTTCTTACACTGAGTGGTTTGAGCAGGATCGTGGATTAAATCAGTACATGATCTTTATATATTAGCATATGATATGCTAAATTAATTTTACTTTAGAGCAGCACTGACTATGAGAATTTTTACTTGGATAGTTGAAAATTAGGCATGTTTGTAAAGAAACTTAAAAAAGTTTGTCTTAAAATCCATTTTGTCATTTATTCTTCTTAACAGTCAACTCTTTTACATACCTGAACTAACTGTTTAATTCCGTAGCAATTTTAATCAAATTCAAGGAAAAAACTATTGTTATGTGATGTGATGTAAACTTTATGCAAATACTGTACTATGAGTTTATATACTGTCTAATATATAATATATTATATACAATTAATATAATAAATAACGTAATAACGTATATAATAAATAATTATTCAGACCATTTAATAAAATACTTTTATGTAAAATTTTAATTTTATTTTATTCAGGCTGCAAATTTAAACTTTTAAAACCATCTCTCTTAAATATTCTTTGAACTTTAACTAAGCAGTCTAAGTAATTTACAAGAGGGTAGTTCAACCTGTTGACATCAACAAGATATATATAGCGACAATACTTAACTCCCTTGAACTACTTTCTACAACTTTAAATTACGGTCCGGAGCAAAAAGAGCATAAAAACTTTCAGCTCTAAATCTCGGTTAACTTTAATTTGTGCCGCGGTATTAGACTTTCGCAGTCTAGCAATGCCATTAATTGCTGAATTTTTTATTGCGACTCGAATCAGAAAAGTGGTTTTTGAGAGAAATATTAAAGATAAAAAAAAAAAAAAATTTTAAAAATTTTATACAAAAAAAAAAAAAAAAAAAAAAAAAAAAAATAAATACAATATAAATATAATTCTCTTTCATTATATATATCATTATGAATTTGTACTACTACAATAAGTATGTGCAAATGAAAAATTTGAACCATTGTCTTTTTATTATGTGATTTATTGGAAAAAAATGTTTGGTTTTGGTTTATTATTTGGTTTTCTCGTAATCGCGGTCTCCTGTCGTATTGCTTTGTCACATAACAGTAATGGCAACAATTAAACATTGAGTAAAAATAAAATTTAAAAAAAAAAAAAAAAAAAAAAACAATAAATATTATTTATCTATACATTTTTCAAGTTTTTTCAAGGATAGGATAAAAATATGTATTTCTAAACTTCAAAACGAATTATATCCATCCGATTATCTCCAATAAATATCCTCGAACATAGTTTCTAAACATAGTTAAGTAATTGTTTTATCCCATATGTAGAGATTCTCTAAAAGAAAAAACAAAACAGATAAACTTCAGTTTCTAGTTTCGTTCTGTTAGACCACGCGTATGTTCGGGCATTTAGTTAAATCTATTTTCCGAGTGAAACGCAATCTCCTTTATTTCCGCCAGCTAAAAGAACAATAAAATCGAGCCACTCGGGGTAAAGGAAACCGTCAAGATTCAATGTTCCCCTGTTTCCGATTTTCTTAGATTGTTTATTCGTTCGAATACTTTGTTTTTTCCATTTTGGAATAATGGAAGAGGAAAACAAAGTAGAATGCTAGTATAAAGTTAAATAAAATATTGTTTTGTTTTAAATCGAGCAGCAAAATATTTTACTAGAAAATAAACACATTTTTTTTCTTTTTTTTTGATATGTAAAATTTTGTGAGGATCTAATAAGTTGTAGAATGATGGCTATTCATTTTTTCTATTCCATTTTTTTCAATATAATATTGCCTTATATACCTTTTACGGCAAGGGCGTGAGGACAAGGGAGAGAGAGAGAGAGAGAGATACTATCATTCCTGTAAGTTATGGCCACACTGGCACTTGAAAATGTCTTCAAGAAATTAGAATGGGAAAATATAGGTCTAAACATCTATAGGGTACACCTTAGCCATCCTAGGTTCGCAGACGATATAGTCTTGCTGAGCACCGATATTTAAGAACTGAACACCACAAAGCAAGGAGCTTGTAAATGATCAACTTGAGAAAACACCTTAAAATGAACTCTTCTGTTTGAAAGAATACTAAGATAATGAGCAACAATAGCCATAACATTACCGTAGACAACGTTGATATTGAAAACGTAAACCATTATATATATATTTAGGCTTGCAAAATCAAGCTGGGTAAGAGAATCATGACGGAGGATCAGGTAAAATGTATGGATCCATTTGGTACAAGTAGTATTTGAAATATGAACCTTTATCAATGAAATCACAACCTAATGAAAAGGCCTACGACAGCCGCATCCCACCCAGAGCTTACGTAATGGCTTAGAGAGAGAGATCTGATGGCAATTACCTGAAAAAGAGCAGAACAACTGCGAGTTGCACAAAGAGCCGTGGAAAGAATCATGTTAGGAGTCACCATGAGGGAAAAATGCGGAACACCCACATGCATCATAAAACAAAACTAATAGATGTGGTTAAAAGAGTAGCAAGTCTAAAGTGGCAATTGATCACGTGGTAAAGGTAGGATCTATAGATATAGAGCGTAATCTATGTTATGCGGCATGACGATGTAAAAGCTTTTTCTAAATCTGTTAATGTCTGTCCCTTTCTTTCCATTTGAACAAATTGAGTTATAATTAAAAACAAAAAAAAAAAAAAAAAAAAAAAAAAAAAAAAAAAAAAAAAAAAAACATTAGATGATCAAATATATTTTTCCTGGGTCCATTGATTAGTACTAGTTCTTTTAAAGCATCCGTGACACTCTAACTGAAATTTAACATACTCAGTTTTTAAACGCAAAGTACAATATACATGATAAGGTCCATTGCATCTATAATATAATTCCCTACTGCTAAATACACAAATATATAGAGGGTGTACCATTTAAAATCAAAATTATAGTAATTTCCGGTGTAGCAGTAAGCGACCGAAACCTACTGTATATTACACTAATAACAATTTATGTCATATACGGAATGCTTTGTAAACTAACCTTTTATCTAAAACTATAAAAAATTCAGTAGCTTGAGTGACTCTTTTAAAACGCCCAATATATTCTATAAGATTTAATCTGAAACTTAATATCTGTTAGTCTTTTGAATCAAAGCAAAACCCTTTAACGAGGAAACATATTTTTATCATTTATAAGAGGTAGAAAAGAAAGGGGAGCTTGCATATAATAATAAATTATATTAATCTGGCTATATAGTATATGTAAAGGTATCATATCTGATTTAAATAAGTTCTTTTTTCTTCAGCACTAGAAAATAGGACTCCGCTGAAAGGCTTTGCTGCTCTTGGTTGGGATTTCATGTAAGGTTGGCACAAATGCATTTAAAATGTTCTGACTGAAGAGGGAACAGTAAAAACGTTACAAACATATGAAACAAAACCGGAGGTAACTGTGCAATACTACATAAGAGATGTGGAAAGGGATATAGGTGAAGTTTCGTGGCGGTCGACTGCGCCAAATTGATAAATTTATAAATTCTATGGTCAGTACTTAGAGTTCTAGGGAATGGTATACATCAAGGGTACCATCTTGCATGGATTTGAAACGTATTCGCTATAATTTTATTTGTTTATTTTATTAACAACTGTTGCATTTTCCATAGCCCCTGTAAAATCTTTTAAATAAGGTTGAAATTAAATCAATGACTCTAAAATAAATACAACGTTTGCCACTTTTGTAAAAAAGTTGAACTGGAGTTGGTGCTTTTGGGACTGTACTATGCACTATGAGGAATTCAAAGAAAATGGTTATCATTTTTTTTTAAAAAAAAAAAATATAATTTGTATATATTTTTATAAAATGCTTTCAGTTAACCTACATACGCTGCCAAAATTTGCCTCTGATATAAAACTACCGTTCTCCCTACAGTTCTATGGCGTATGAGAGAGGCGCCACCCTGTATACGGGAATAAAAATTATGATTGGACCGTTTTTGACTGAATAGATCTTTTATTATTGTTTAATATGATAGATTGGCAGGCGACAAAGCCGACAACTGGTGGCTCAGAAGACATCCCAACGTGTTGAATATGAAGTTCAAAAAGGGCGTGAAAAGAGCGGAAATATCCAATGCTATCGATAATTATAAACGGAACTGGCGGTATGGAACACAAAACCAATCTTTTACTCTACGAATATTTTAAAATAATGTCAACATGCATTTTGCAATACTATCAGTAGCTAGAGTAACTTGATTTCCTATTTAGGAAAAGACATGGATCAACAATCGTTCAACTCTATGTTTGATGAGGTTCCAGCTCAGCTTAACACAGAACAAGACAAAACGTGACTGGACTGTCACCATCTGGAGTAGCTTTAGCATCTGATGCATTCTTCCCATTCAGGGATAATATTGATAGAGCCCAACTGGTGAGTTGTAACTTCAAACGATCGAAAATTGAAGAACAAACATAAAACAAATGTCGGTTGCCCTGTCATAAAGCTTTGACTCATAATCTGTCCAACGGGTAGTATACTATAATCTGTCCAAACGGCTGTCGCTGTTTAACTAACCGAGTTTATAATTCCTCTCCATTGAGTTCCATCTTTGCGCTTTCGCTTCCTTCCCACTCATTGGTAATTTTGAGCTGCCCAATCTGGCTCTCTTACCGTCTACAAGCCTGCCTGCGCGAACACAGCAATACGTAACGGAAACGGAAAGCATGCCCA